>NC_135005.1:1802313-2113342 GCF_051020985.1 Nomia melanderi
AGTTATGAGATAATGATACTTAGTGCATTAATAATTTGATAATTAATTATATTTTTTTCTTTTTAAATGATGTTTACGGTTGCATCAATTGCTATAGTAATTTCTTGAGTAATAATTATCATCGATTGTACAGATCTTATAGCTTATGATGAGATTTTAAGTGTTAATATTAATATGATAATGTAAACCTTTAGTTTCATTCGACGTGAATACTGAATTTATAAGACGTGTCAACGTACACATCGATAAGTATTATTATTTAAGTCATTCAGTTCTTTAATGTTGTATTGATCGATTATAATACGTACCGCAAAAAGTGCGGGTTCTTACATAAAAAAACCCAGAGAATATTTTTGCAAAATAATTTAATTTAATTTAATACCAACGGCATAGACAAAACTTGCTGCTAATACTAATTTCATTCATTAAACTAGTGAAATACTAATTGAAATCAGATCTCAATTCAGTGCTAACCAGAAAACTACACGAACATTTTCCGGTACTTAATAATTGGCTGATTCAGCAAAAGAAATTTAAACCGAACTGTCCAATTTTACTCCGTAGAATAAATAAATGTAAAATGATCCCTTATCGAGTTCACTGTCTACTTGGGTTACATTTAGTTAGGAGTTATTCAACTGCACGTCATTTCATTTTCTAGAAATTGATGTATGAAGGGAAAGAAATGAAAAAATTTTATTATTTATTCTCAACCTATTCTTTCATCTACCGTCATATCCTTTCCAATTAAATCACCCCGTATATACATGTAAACATAACAGTGTCCATAATATAAAACAACGTATTGAGATTCAAATATTTTACAAACATTGCAATATAAGCAAAGTTCTTTAAATTGATATTTTAGTTCACTTATATCGCACCACTTCGATGAAATTATTTAAAGCGACGCCTTTCAATAATTTTTCATCATCGTTATTAAATTCCTCTTTCGCATTGTCTTCATTACACTTTTATCGATTTTCTATTGTCCGTTCCCGTAACTCTAATTATCTATTCCCTGAAGCCCGTAATACAGAACTTTCCAGTTAAATAATTGCCCTTAAAAGTAACAAAAATCATCCGCGGTATCGAAATTTTCGTAAAGCAGCGTTCTAACGATTACCTGATGATATCGCCGTAATGAGTGAACATCGAATTTCCATGAGGGAATGTCGCATAATTGAAAGCACAGAAAACTCAATTTCATTAACGGTTAACGGTCGACAATTTCTTACAAAAAAGGTATTGAACTTGAAAATTCAAAAAATTATAATAGTTTGCGTGTAAGTAGGGTAAGTCAATACTAATACATTGCAATTCCTTTTCGTGCCGAATTTAACTTTGAAAGGGTGAAACTAACCCTTGAAACAAATGAACATCTTTTTTTCTCGTGGATTATCTTGAAAACTGTAAAAGATAGCGAAAAAAAGATCAAACAAAAAATACATTATTCTTTTACGTTTATAAAATTTTATTTTACAATTTTATACAATCTTATGTAGAATTTTATTTAGAATTTTATTTACAACTTTATTTTACAATTTTATAGACGTGGAAGAACAATGTATTTTTTATTTAAATTTTTTTTCACTATCTGTTACCGTTTTCAAGATAATCCACAAAAAAGAAATTTATAACCTTTTCAAGGGGTGGCTTCTCCCCTTCAAAATGAAACTCGCTACAAAAAAACAATATTTTGAATTTTCAGATTC
Source organism: Nomia melanderi (assembly GCF_051020985.1). Lineage (NCBI taxonomy): Eukaryota > Metazoa > Arthropoda > Insecta > Hymenoptera > Halictidae > Nomia > Nomia melanderi. The sequence goes on from NC_135005.1 coordinate 1,804,029, forward strand.
GATACTTTTCCTTGTTAATGATACTAACCTCCCCTATGAATTAACAGAATATTAGCTAACTGTAGAGGAAGTATTGATAAGATTTTTAATTTAACAAAAGCGGAAATATATTTCAAATTACAGGAAATATAATAAATAAATATAAACTAATTTCATTCTGCTATATGACCTTACCATAGTTACGTACAACTGGACTACGGATCTTTGTGAATGTATGAGAAATTTGGAAGTGAAAGATTAGAAAAATATATAAACTATTAAAAACATTTGATATCGTAATTTAATTTTTCTAATTATGTTCTCAAATTTGAATTTCCATAAAGATCCGCAATCTAATAATAACCCTACGAAATGCATATGGCCCTACACATAATCATAGTAATTAAAATAATAATACAATAATAAATACGAACGTAAACAAAATTTGTTGCATTTTTGCTCAGCGCTGTTGTTCGACCGTTAAGGGTTAAATTTCGTCGAATTTATTATGCTCGTTCGAATCTGATCAGGACGCACACCTACATAACCGCTCTTATACGGGCGCGCGGAGTGTGCAAGGTGTACGAGCAGCACGGAATGCAGGGGACGCGAAGGGGATGCGTTCAAAAGTGAGGTAATGCGATTACCGACTTTAGCTCTAGGGCTCGTCGCGATACGAGGGGGCCGGCCGAGCGAAAACAGATTATTTTAATTTAAAGCAACAAACTCTCTGATTCCAGCGTATACTCTAATCCCGGGCCGCAAATTTGACGTACGCGTGTATCCGCATTGTCACGGCCAGTCGTTTCCGGATTAAGCATTAGGGTGGAACGGGGCCATTTCCGGCTGCGTACCGTCACCGTCTTGATGAAAATCAAACAGAGAATTCAGGAGGTTCTCTCGCGGGAACGTCGGGAATTTTTCGCTCTCCCTCTCTCCCCCTTTTCTATTCCTCTCTTTCCCTACTTTTATCTTTTCCTTTTCGGTACGCGTGCTCACCGAGGAAACTTTTCATCAACGTCAACTGCGAATTAGCGAACGGTGCGCCGGGCAATCCGGAGGCAAAAGAAACGAGACTGGCGTCGTTCCCCCGAATTGCACCAATTGAGAGAAATTATCGAACTGAAAGTGAGATAAAGAAAATAGAATGAAAATGCGAGATAATGGGTGTCCCCGTTTTTTTTGCGTGGCTCTCCTCAAAAGAGTCTGTTTGTATTGTTCTCTTAACGTGGTTATCGCGATTGTTGCGGTGAATTTTTTGGGATTACGTGGACCGCGTTTTCATGCGGAGAATGATACGTCGTTTAATCACTTATCGTCGAAATGCGTTGGAGTTGTGCAAGTTGACATGGTTTTGAGAGTTTCAGTGAATAGGAATTGTTCGAGACGTTAAACTCGATTTTAATCTGGGAAAGTTGCGTGAGATCGTAAGTAGTGAAATGAAATTATATGATTTAGATGTTTGAAAAATTAATCGATACGGAATCATCAGAAAAGTTAAAATCCAAGTGTGGTATCTATACAATATTTCACGGAAAAATTATACAAATGACATTTATGTATTTATTAATTAAAAAATTATGTATATATTATTATCCATATTCAATTTTTTGTATTAATATGTATTCGTTTATATTAGCTATTTATATTAATTGATTATCATATAATCTGTCAAAATTGTACACGCATTAATCAAGTTGTATAGAATATTTTAACCTCTTCGATACGAGCATTGACTAAAATTGACAACCGTAAACTGCATTTGCATTATCTTTCCCATTTATTAAAAATAAATTAAGAACATCAGTGACAAGTTAAGTGACAATCTTTTGTGTGACATTGCTTTTGTTCTTCGACTATTGTCATGACAAACGATTACCGCACTGAAAAGGTTAAACGAAGTAGAAATTGAGATAATCAATTTAGATGGCTTACAAATTAAATGAATTATAAACTGAACCAAATTGTACGACGTATTAAATTAAATGATTGATTTTGAAATCTAACGAATAACGTTACAATAACCTCTTTACGTGCATTCATTTCACATGCAAAGCACTCAGATGAATCATTCACGAAAAAAGGGGTACAGAAAATTAATATCCACTTTTAAATAAAATATTCCTCTCATGGAAATAATCGCGTGGCCCGACTTAACAGGATCATTTTGTACAATCGTTTGTGTACCCGCGTGCAGGGTAATCAAATGATAATATCGAGCTGGATTATTTGAATTTATAATTTTTGTGGTTCTCGCGGATTAAGTGATACGTGACCAGAGATCGAACGCGGAAAACCGGAAAAGTTCTGCCCGTAGGAGGCAAAAAGCACGGAATAAGGGAAAGAGTAAAGGACACTGGGTAAGGGGGCAGATGTCGGGCGAAGGCAGGAAATGTGCAAACATCCGACAGGTTGAGCAGCTTTCACGGGAAAAGGGCGGAAATGTACCCATGGTAATGAAAATGGCAAAAAGCACTCCACTGCTAATTAATGGAAGATCGTTTTGTTCCTGAAATCCCCTTCTTTGCACGTCTGGGATTTCATCAACGTGAACGCCTTCTATTTCGATTTGTGTTTTCACCTGCGACAAATTCTATCTACGATGATTATCAGTCGCGATTTAAACCAACCTCGTACTCAGTATTACCAGACTGAACGGAAATTATTCATGGGAATGTTTTACGTTAGTCTTTATTACTAATTAAAGAATTTACATCAACCTAAATACATTTAAAACTTAGAATTATTTTAGATATTTTGATTAATATTCAATGTTTATGAATTCCTGTATATTTAAAAATTTGTAAGACACTTTTAAAATTATTTCACTCCGATAACTGTTTTGTATTGTTTATTATTATAAATTTCAATCTTATCAATCTTTCAGATTATTTACTGTCATAAATTTTAATGTCATAAATCTTTCGGATTATGTACTTGTTAATGACAGTTTTAACGAAACAATTATTCATATATTATATGTATATTTATTTCTTAGTATATAACTTAATGTAACACGCGGTCTTTATCTTACAAAACTGAAGAGAAAAAAGAGACTAAATGTGCAGCAAAAATAACAAACGACTAATAAACACAAACGCTACTGAACCTATATATGGAGCAACCCATATGAATACAAATGTATACTTAACAGCAATAAATTTTCATCGTATTAAAGATTCAAAAAAGGAAATCATTGCTTAATTACAGTCGCCGACAAGCGATGATTCGTAAGATTCCAGCTGAGTCAAAATTAATCCACATTCGATGTAAAATTTATAACCATCTCTCATCGCCGGCATTTAAAACTGTCACGAGTGGTTCTTAAATTTCTACGACGCGACGCGCCGCTGCGACGAAGGAACTTTTAATTCAACCGCGACGACCGGAGATTATTTAATAGCAGGCTATCGATCGTGATGCCCGTGATAAACTGGATGCGCCCATTAGTATGCAGCGAAACGTTCTACATCTCTGAACAAATACAGCATGGTAATAAGTACGGTGAAACACTTGCACAGAGCCCATGTTCCTGGGTATTATCTATCATTTATTTCGTTGTCGGTGTATCGCGCTGTTGTTATACCGCGGATACTGAGATCGGAAACTGGTGTAATCGAATTGGACGCGGCACCTCATGCAGAAGTAAGTCGAGAATGTAGGATGAGTTCATACGGGAAAATGTCTCTTGAAAATTTGTCAAGCAGACACGTATCTGTGCACGTTTTGATGAATATTGCATGGGAGGGTGCTTGAATCGAATATTATATAATTTTATGGTCTTACGAACCATGCATTGAATATATTATTCTTATATGCTTTTCATTACACGGTGTACTTATTTTAATGTTTTATATTATTATAACATGTTTGTTTTATCTAATATTATTGAGAGTATATAACACCGTGTATGAATGACTTCTAAAAAGAAATTCATAAGGGTATAGAAACAATACTATTTATATTGTTCTTGATTGGCCGGGTTTATGCAGCAGTGTTTTTAAACATTTTGTTTACGTATAGAATTACATTATGTCTTGATTAAAATCTAGTGTTTTCTCCTTCCTGATATTATCGTTTAAAAGTACCTTGTGAAGTTTGCAAACATTCAGAAATTAGTTTCCTTTTAACATTACTTCCAACTTAAAGATTCATTCATTCGATAAAGTAAAATAGGTTTTCGATAAAAACAATGTATCTATTAATAATTAAACTGAAAAAACACGTAAATTGCTTCTTACTGTCTGGGGATAAAATTGATTAGTATAGCTTCAATGGTAGTATTTTTAACGTCATTGGATTTTTAATACGCGTTTACACTTTTACAATGGAGGATCGATAATTCGAAATTGAATAAGGATTCACTTCCTGTATTAACAGTACCATTTGCTTAAGAATGAGATAAAAATGAATCAAACTTCATTATAATTTTCATCTTATTTTTTTTAAGACTCTTATAGACTATAAACGCATCAACATTTGCAATCAAATGATCAGTTTCTAAATATGGCACGAGCTGGATTGATGTTAATTAATGTTAATTTAGTAGTCATGCGTTATTCAAATGAACATTAAACAGATGAACGAGCATATATTCATATTTGTCAAACGACCAATTTAATGTACTTTATTTTTTATAGTAATTTTGTATAAACTGATTATAAATAACAATACCAATATGAAGGAACTAATAACACTATATTATAGTAAATTTCTGAATTACTAGGACCAATAACAATAACAATAATTATTATGATCATTTATTTAATATTTCAATATCATACGTTAACATAAAGGTGTTAATATTTTATACGATATATAAGAAAAGTATAAAAATAACTACTTGGATACATTATAATAAACAAAAGGAGAAAGTTTGTAAGAAAAGAGATTTAATATACAGTATGAGACAAAGAGAAAAGAATTGGATAAGTATAATATACAAAATTACGATAGCATGAAACAGAAGCTATATCAACGTAAAATAAAGATAAAAACGAAAAATAATCAAGTAACGCATGTTAGTAAAATTCTAATAATGTAATATATACACTCATAGAGAGGTCAGTTGCGTTTACATGATTCTCGTTTCCAAAATATTCTTAACCTCTTGCCCTACGATATCGTGTCAGACTCGTGGTAAGGATTCCAAATAGAATTTAACAAATACAAATATCACTTCATTCTTCCAAGTCCGAATTGAAGATTATTTTTCCATTATTAATTGTGCTACTTCTGAGTAAACGTAGATATAGAATAAACGTAGAATTCTCTTCGTTCTCTAAGAAATTATGAACAATAAAATATCTCTGTTGAGCGCAATTGGGAAAGGAATCATAGAGCAGGGGCAATTTAATAATTCCCGACATGAAGTTTTTCATAAAAAACTTCCTGCATATATTTATGCAAGTGATCGTAAGGTTTGCCAAGTATTATGATTGTCGATACACCTAGTGTGTCCATAACGGAAGGCGCTCGACTACGCACTGTACGATATTCCTCAATAAAAGCGACACGGGTCAGTCGAACCTGTCTATGTCCACGAAAGGGGTCAGCAATGTATCGGTCGAAAGGGTCCTTTTGTGCAACCAATTGATATACTTACGACCACTGCAAACACTGGTTGACCGCATGGGGGTGTGTTATCGTCCCGTACACAGTGTACAGGGTCATTCAGAGAAAGTGGACAATACCTTGCGAAAAGATATGGTGGATGCTGTTCCCGTTTTCCTGTTTTCAAATTATCCCAATAGATTCCACTGGACTTCTGAATATATAGGAGACATTAGAAATATAATGACAAATGAAAATCAATCAAGTTTTATAAAAATGTGAATTGAAAATATAAAAGAATATCTTTGAACCTGAAACATTATACTCAATAATATTTGCATAGCATAGGTGCATTTCAGAGGTATATTTCAATACAGACTTCGTGTCATTTTTATTTATATAGGATTAACTTTTATGTCAGCGCCAGCAAATGTTTGAGAAATCATATGTTAGATTTAGTTCAATGTTTTGCTTCTCAAATCATAATTAAAGTAAAAATACAAAGGAACACAAAGCGTGTTGTTCTCACCAGAGCCTTTATAATTATTATATTTGCTCATAATCTAATTAAAATAGTGGATTGTGGATAATGATAATAAAAATAATAGGAATTTTTTTCCGCGATGAAAGGAAAGAATGATGTACGAATATGTAAATATAAGAACACACAAAAATAATTTCTGCAAATATTCGTTTTTATTTGTGTGTTAATATTTAGAGCGAAATATTCATTTATACAAACATTGCTAAATGTAACACAGAATATTATATGTGATATGAAGTGAAAATGTTTTTCGTACGTTTAAATGTGTTTTACATGTTTAATATTTAACCTTTAAATTACTGGTATGTATTAATCCTTTGTACTATGAGGTCATCTCTGGCATTATAATATTATTTTTCCCTAAAAGTCTTTAGTCTCCTCTTACGTGATACTTCCAACAGATGAATAATAAACAAGTCAGTAGAAAATAGTTTTATTCAATGGAAAATGTTTATTCTATTGAACATTTATAAAAAACAGTATGATTAATTTCCCAAAATGTAATTTATTTCGTTTTGTCTGTGCATGATGTATATATCAAATTAATATTATACTAAGTAACTTGATTTAGTTGCACTGTCGGTTCTGGAACATCGTGTAGTAAAATGGCAAAAATTTGACCCTTCTGGATAATTGAGAAACCACTCCTTCATAGTTGATTGGTTGCTCCATTAAGAAGTTATTGCGAGGGACAAGAGACTAAATATAGAAGAGACACTCCTAGAATCTATACCTATCCTTATGAGATCGTAAAAATGGAGGTAATGTCTGGCAAGTTCCACAATTGGAAAAGTGATGTTGGACAGTAAAATTCTTGCGGACCCGTAATGGTATCCAAGTATTTCCCGACAATGAGACTCAAATAATTTCTACTTTAATTATTTAGAAGTGACGCATGTGCTTGGAAAACATTTTGTGCGAATTGTATTCAGCACTTATGTTGATTAAATTTCTTTTACATCCACTGGTGCATGCTGTAAATCGTGAAAACTGCAGTGTCTAGTTATAAAACAGTCTGTATCGAAAATACTGTTCTAAAAAAAGAATAATGATTAGCTTTCCTTAATTTACCCTTATATTATTTGTTTCTGTGTTAAAGGAACCCTACAGTGAAAAGTCTATGTAAAAAAAAGAAATGTAGAAAAGTCTACTATTAATAGAGTGTTCAGCATTATAATAACTAATTTTATGTTAAAAACTGTATACGTGAATTCTGTTTTGAAAAGTTTACCGAAGTAAATGAATAAATTTTAATTACAATACCTTACAGAAGTAAGTTAATATAACCTTTCCATATCAGTAATCATCTGAACTGGAAAGAATATTTCTTTGCTGTAAATATTTAAATATAAAATTATAATGATGTACGATTTATGAATAACCATTATTCCTAACGTAAATGACTTATCTATTGGAAATCAAATATCTGTATACATAAAGATGGGAAAAATGTGTAGTTAAATTTAACACTAGGTTTATGATCATTATTTAATATATATTTACGTCAATTTCGATTGATATAGTTACACGAATATCTGTCCTAATAGTCGATGTTTAAATCTCTAATTTCCAAGATTAAAATGAGCGAACTTCAATTTTTCTAAACATAATAGAACAAACTGTACAACTGTCCATAAACCTATTGTTAAAAACGAAAGCGGTGATTATTATAATTCAATTTGTTAGTGCGAGTGTTGACACCAGGAGAGGAACATCTGCTTGTCAAATGAACATACAAACAGATATCAAAATGATTGCATTTTTTCAGTCGCTTGACGAACCAGCATTTTGTCAATTGAATCGGTAAATGTTCACGAAAATAAGTCGGCCGTTATAATGAGGAACCGTTAGCTGGTCGGTGAAAGCGCGTTCACGGAAAGCTCCGCCGAGATTCTTCCCCGCCGGCCGGTGTTTATCGAGTAATTACTATTTTCAATTAACGTTCGTTCGATCGATTATTTTTCGCTTAAACGAAGATTGCCGTGTGATCAGTCGAAAATTCCGCTTGCTGATTGGTTTCTCTGTAATTAATTTTTCCTCGCGTATTAAATCATTCGCGCCGTTGAGCCCGGCTCACCGAAACACGCTCGGGTCCGCCCGAAGATTTTCATATTGCCAATTACGAGGCTGTGTGTGCGGGTGTGAGTTTGCGCGCGAGAATACATTGTACTCCATTTTCCATCAGGATCGAGCATCGAACAAACAAAATGGCTGTCCAAATTAACACCTTGCGTTGGAATCACGTCTCACAAACGTACTTTTCGCGATCGAACGTATGTGGAATTTGAAATAATTGTGTGGATACTTTGGTTCATAATTATAACTTTGCATATTTTTGAAATGTGTAAACTCTTAAGAAAGCATCACGTAATAAAAATGATGGGTTTGTTTAATGAATAGTGTCATAATCACTTGTTAGATAGATTAATAAAGTATTTATAAACAATTTTAGTTTATTTTAACTGTTTATGATATTAATTTTCATTGTTAATTAAATAAAAATCGCCATTTCTATTGCCATAAGTTAAAAAATATTACTTTAATCTGCAATTGTAGGTAGCGCGAGGCAAAACTAGGCAACTATTCGGTTTCAATCTGAAATGAGTTGATTTACTAAACATTATATATTTCTATTTCGGTATACGATTTAAAGGTAAATAAAGCAATAAAATGCTGTATAGAGACTACAAAATAAAAATAGTATTTTTCGAAATAAATTTTTAAACGAAAAACAGGCATAAAGGGGCCACTTCACCGCTGAAATGCTGAAACTTTTCAACTGGAAATTGTTAACTTCGTCTACACAGAGTACTGTGATGATATGTGTCCTAGGATTCGTTTGATAATGTCACGAGGTTTGTCCGAATGCGACGGAAGGTTTTAACTGTATTTTGCAGCATGTATCTTACCAAAAACAATGGTAGCGGATTTTGTATAACTCTCCTCTACATAAAATTTACATTTCAACTTTTTTAATAGCCTTTCACTTGTTTTTAATAATGTTATAAAACAGTGTCGTATAGAAAATTATGTTTTCCTTCTTATCCTAGTAATATTAATGATAATAGTAGTCGATTTTTATCAGACATACATTTAAAAAAATTATATTATCATATAGAAGATGTGACGTAATTAGTGGCATAAATCTAAAAGTCGACACGAAATTGACAAATTTCATCTCAGCTTGCTTTCCTTTGGAAAATATTGAACGTGACGTGCAACCTGATGGTAATAAAATGACAACCTTACTTCCTGTTCGTCTGTCATCGTGATAACGCTAATGTACAATTTCACATAGCAGGAAACATATTGAATGCCAACGTTAGAGGTTAACGACGCTCATCGGAACCTTCCCTTAATATGGGTAGGGGAGACTTCACTGTTGCACTTTATTACAACTAGTTCAATAAGAGATAAAAGATCGCCGCGTGCGTCCTTCCACGATCATACCCTAGATAGCTTCGCACTATTCAGAAAATAACTAATTTAGATCAAAGCTATATAAGATTAGAAAAAAATATTTTTTCATATTGTGTATGTAAAATATCAGGTGTTCGACGGTTTAGATAAAATAATATTTTATATAGAGAACAAATTTTCGGCAAATAAAGTCCTTTTATTTTAATAATGTGAAGCATACAAAAATAATTTCGTATTTCAAATATATTTAAAATAATAATTGGATAAACTTCATTTCTGGTTTCAGTGCTATTATTCGTATGAAACCGTTTCAATCGTTTCAGTACATGGCTTACAATTTTCGTACTTCACTGATGCACCCATCGCTGTTGGATACTTCATAAATCAGCTGCAATAATGATCCTACGAAATTTATTTACTGAAAACGCAACTGGAAGATTAAGATTTATTAAAATACTTATCTTATAATTACTTATCTTATAAAATACAAATTTTTTAATAAACGAATACTGTAATCCCACGTCTTTGATAATTACGAAACTGTAGATACGACGTAAAATTCATAATTAAACAAAAGATGATTAAAGGAGCAAATAAGTAGGTAACTTATAATAATTTCTGGTGCTTTTATGCTGTCTTAGAATGTCAAAGCTGCTTTCGAAGTCAGCTTATTTATTCCTATTGAATATTGCCCTATGAAATCTATGCACTACATATTATCCATGAACTCTTAACTAACTAATATATTAACTTAAAGAACAATTCAAAAATTGATCGCGATAAAGCAACATTTCTTGAAAATTATAAGCAAAATCTAAGGTGAAATAGACAATCTGCTATTTAAAATAATATTTCACCCAGCGTTTACCTCAACGTAGCAGAAAAGAGGGTTTGTGATCGAGCCATCAACGCGAACGAGCAGGCAAAGTCGCTTTGAATGCGCGGCCATAAGGGCGCAGGAAGTCGCGGCAGAAGTTCAGATAGCCCTAATGGCGAAAGAGAGGCGTCAGATGGAAAGCTAGATGACAAGAAGACGAGCAACGTATCAGAAACGGGCGACGATCAAAGAGAAAAAACGGAGAACATTGGCGGCGAAAGAAGACAGTGGAAAGGGATGGAGGTTGGGGTGAGAGAGGAACCGGGCAAAGAGATTCGAGTAGAATCCCGATGGCTAAGTGGTTATCTTATCTTAACAGTGGCGGTGCAGCATCTCGCGGGCATGGCACCCTAACACTTCCTAAACGGAAATTAACATCCCTCCCGACCCCTGGTGCCCTCCCAACCAGACTGTCTCTGACATTCGAGCCGGGGGCAAGAGAAAAAAAAATCAATGGATATTATCTCGCAACCGTAGCGAAACTCGTGCTCTGACATGATCCTCTTATCGACCAGAAGAAAGGAAGAGGTGAGCAAGATCGGGCGCGGGATTGTTTGTTACGGTAACAGCCTTAATTTCCTGAGACGCGGCGTCGATCCTTGACCGAAGCCATTCGTTTAGCGCCACGCGAGCCACGATAGTACACATCCTCCGTGTAAAAGACGCGCTCGTAACGGGCACCGTTAATGGAAATGTGGTAATGTAACGCGACCGTTACTTGAAAATTCTATGTGGGTTTACATGTTCGGGGAAAATGCTGACATAGTGATTCGAAGCTGGGAATTATGGGTGGTTCTTACTTTTATTATCGATATAAAAGATCATCTTTTCATTATTCATTTATTATAATTTATTATAAGTTTTACTATAGATATAGATATTGTCAACTATTATATTAAGGATGCTAAAAGCATGTGACGCTTTTGGCTATATCTTTTAAGTATCGTTTTATTTTTAAATTTTATGCTTGTTTCAAAATTTCGATTAAAGCCTTTATTACAATGATTTACCTATTATGATTAAACAATTACATTGTATACATGCTTCTAACTGTTAAAATTTACAGTAACTAAATTCCTATTTAATCATGCGCCAAACATGATTTCATGGAATTAATTGTTTATTTATTAACGCCGAATATAATTTCATTCGAATATGAATATATTCGTCATTCTTATCTTTCGTTTGTTATTTGAAACAAGCTTTTGCGTAAGAATGGTTTGATATAATATCCATAATCGAATTTAGGGAGAAAGTTTCATTATTGGTTGTTGTTACGACATTCTTTTACGTATTCGAACTTATTGACACAGACATTCGGCTGAACGTTAATTATTGAGGATTGTGGGTTGCACAATATCCAGTGATCCAATTTCCACCTCCGTCAGACCGAACCGTAACTAATAATTACTCGATGATATGATAAATTTTATTCGCTGGAATTACCGTACATCGATGAATGCGTATCGATGCATTGTGCAGATAATTACGTCGCATGAAATTATTGGCAACGGCGCGATGCCGTGACTCTGTGATTCGTCAGGCGAGATAAAAGTTTTACGCATATTTTATGCATAGCAGACGTGCAATTCATAATCTGTTTCTAACGCTGGAAAAATGTATCAACGATTTGTACAAATGTTTTGACTGGATTATTTGGAAAGGTAAATCTAAGAGTCATTAATAAATTATCAAAAAAATATTAGGTATATTTTACTTTTCTACGCATGTATGTGCATATAAAAATATATGTGTCCTATTTAAACTAAAAAAAGGATATTACTACATAGGTAATTAGTGCGCTTGACTTTTATATTGTTCGTATATAAAATTACCACTAAAAATTGCACCGATAAAAGTCACATTGACACCAGTTGAAAATTAATATTACTCAATTAATTAGTTAAACATGTAAGCGGAAGTTCGGTAGAGTCAGGATAGTTTTTCTTGAACAGAAATACACTGCGTGATGATTATTTAGTTTATTAAAATAATTGGGCTGGTCTTCGACGGAACGCGACTGACGATCGACTTTGGAATGCGTGGCGATCGAAAATCGCCTTCTTTTTTAAGCTTGAAGGGTGCGTCAACAATTCCGCGAAACCGTTTCCGCGCGTGTGTCCGATTTTTTCGAGCGCTGTGTGTCGGCTTCCGACAGAAGAACTATATGACGCGACATTTTCGGAAATTAACACCTGCGCCTTGAAAGACACCGCATGCGTCCTGTTGGTCCTCGCTAAAAGAACGCGCCGCGCCGATTTCGGGAATCGCTCCTGCACGTGCATCCCACTTTCCGAGCGCCCTATATCGGCTTCCGACAAAGGACGTCGCTCTGCATACAAGAGTCAGCTCTTACAAACATTTTTTAATAACTAACATTAATCCCACAATCACTCATTCAATAATTAACGTTATTTTAACAAAGTTCATCTAGTATCGTTTAATACATAATATTTACTATTTTATTACACAAATATACTATCAAACGATTAAAGAACGATTAGTAAATTGATCAATCTTTTTGTCTTTTCAATAAAAACCATTAAATTTCTCGCAACTCTCGAATGTAATCTCTTAGCAAATCTCCTCGGCGGCTATCATGCAAACATCGTGTCGCGCAACGGCAATGACTTTAGTTGGTACCCAGCGCGCAGTCGAATGGTAAAAATACGATTTCAGGGTACGATAAAAAAATACAATAAGGGTGGCTGTGAATTCTGGCGGAAGGGGGAGGGGAGATAGTGTTAAGTCGGCGGCACAAAGTGACGGAAAGTTCCCAGTACGATATCGCGTGTGCATAAATGTCAGGTGTATTAACGGTGACGTTCGATATTCGGCCGCAGGTTTCCGTGCAGGAGGAGGGCGAGGACAAGGGACCAATTTGCCCTCCGCTTCCGGCGCAGTACCACGCGGCTGCCTACACCACGACGACACCGCAGCTACACAAAACTATCACGGATTACAGCGGTTGGTAGCGACGTTAAGTGCGATACTTAAGCCTTTCGAACTCTGCCTGTGCATGCGCCGTTAGGCCGATTTAAATTAATTCAAACAGTGGTGGCTCGGGCCGCGCACGATTACTGACGCCATGCCTCATCAAACATTGTACAGTATTATTAAGCGCCATAAAGATTCAAACGATTTTGTTTTCTTATTGTTACTTTTTGTTGTTCGGCTTGCATCGTTTAGTTTCATTATGTTACGAATGCACAATTTCGATTAGAAAATTCGCTACAAAGTATTGCATATTTTAAAATTCAGGTTTTCCTTATTTTAATCATTGTACGATTGTTATTATCATTGTTATTTTATTTAGATTTTATTGTGTTATCGTATTAATGCTCTGTCATTTGGCATGTTTATTATATTTAACGTTGTCTTTTGTTATTAACAAATAACTTCTATTTATTCATTAACCTATTCGATTGCCGGACCATATTATGTGATTTCATTCGTATTGCTGAATAATTTTTATTTACTCGTTAATCCATTCGCTGTTCGAACCAAATTATGTGATTTCATTCATATTGCTAAAATACATTTAAAATACGAGTACAGTCGTGCAAGTACATGACACCCTGTCAGTCACGCGCATACGCTAAATATATTAATTAATGTACGATAGAGTATACGGTGCCAATCTGGGAAAGGACATTATGTCTATCACAAATACAAATTATTGTATTTATCATTCGGTATAATACATTACTTCCGATGACTTAAACGATGCAACAGTTCACTGAAAATTCAGTAACAGACTGAAATAGAAACATTCGATATTTAATCACGACATATCGGGTTGGAACGTGACTTGTGAATTGTTGGAATCCAACGTGCTAATTGGACGTTGAGCCTTCGAAACTTAATGCGTGCATTATTAAGCCGCTCTAAATCGTTCCCGAGCGGAAGAAGCATTTCGGTTCCAGCGATTATCAATTCACAGTTCCGCTGCTGGGCGATGTCGATCATTAATAGCCGTAGAATTTCGTTGCGCGGAATCGGACTGCCCTCGATATTTATTACAACGTTGTTTGTTTTAATTAAATGGCGGTGAAAACTCGGAATGAGCGGGTTTGCGCTGCGGTGCATTATCGAGTTTGCGTTTGGTTAAAATTACGTAAAACCGTGGTGGACTATAGTCGCCGGCCGCGACGATAAACGCAACACCTAACGCGATATGCAGGCGGGCAGCGTTCGAATTAAATTACAGGGTAATGGTCGACAGATTATTATAGAGTTCGTGGCACTTAAGCCAATACTTACATGAACACAAATCATTAGAAACTTCCACGTGATTTATCGGCCCTCTGTACAGCCGACGGCACGTCCTTAATCGATTTTAAATATCTCGACGGGTTTCTCGTGACTGTAACCATTATCACCAATACGGCAACATTTCACGTTCGAACATTTTGCACGACCGATTAGATTTTCGTAATTGCTGTTTGCATTAAGGATCATTGTGAGACAAAATCCACAGTGGATAATTAAGTCGGGCAGCAGAGGATTTTGTGCATGATGTGTATTATGTTAAAATCTTGTTGTATGGAACGTATGGAATGAAGGCTAGTTTATATGAAACCTTGGTCCGTGCAAAAAGGTCAATGATTAATTTGTTATAAAATTTGATTTCGTAAATATCTATTCACTTCTTGTAAATAATATGGATATATTTCTGATCTATAGTGCTAAATTACTGATCATCGTTTGAATAAATTTAAGGAAATTTTGTATTGCTAGGTTCTGTTTTAATTTTGCTTGTGCTATGATATTTGACGACACAGTGCATTTCAAACAATTGCGTTTTCTAGTGCTTTTTAACGAATTGCGGTCAAGCATGGCTGTCAGAAGTTTTCTGGGTACGGAACAGTAGCAGTAAAAACAATTTTAACAGTAGCGTGAGCTAAATGACTCTTCCGTTAAGCTATAATCTCCATGGTAAGTTTAAACGAACTTTCCAGAAAGCTTCGTTTCGAGTTCAATTTAAAACGGCCCGGGTTAACTGCACGTATACTGAAATATGGAAAATCCGTCTGGAATAATTCGCTTTAAGCAACTTTATAATCAGTTTATCGTGGGAAACGGTGTGCCCTCTGCAAATAGTAAGCCTCCACAAATGAACATGTACATTCTAATCGTTCATAATCACTGTATGCATGAACAGCGTGCATCAATCAAGAATACCAACCTCTTGATGTGCAAAACAAGCTAATAGAACCATTTGTCACTTCGTTAAATCTCAGTTCGAAACTGCATTTCACTCGGTTAACATTAATAATTGTTCAAGTCGTGGCACAATGGAGGCGAAACTTCCTCGAAAACGTCGCTTAAAAATCGTTCCCGGATGCAAATGCAAACACGCCGAGAAAAAGGTTTAATTGCAGAATCACATGGCTCCCGATCAGTGCGCGAGATCAACGGTTCCGTCCTATAAAGATAAGAGTAAATCATGTGAAACGCGGGGACGGGCATGACGGGCGACACTGTGTCCCAATAAAACAAAACCGTGTCGCGGTCGTTAATAGAAAAAGAAACGGAAGCAGCCGGGAAAAAGAGTTGATGCATGCAACCCGCAATGAACGTCGAGAGTCGAGCGACGAACTGTTCCTTTCCGTGCGTCGTGCCCATCGTGTCTCTAACCTTGTCAAAATTTCTTTTTTCCCTTTCCCGTTTCACGGTATCGTCGGACAGGGATCACGGAGGTGCAGCCGGTTATTCCGCTGTTGCTGAACACGGCGATCAATCTTGCCAGGCCAATTCCCCCGGTTCAAGAATATCCTTCTAACCCGCCGCCCATACCACCGCCGCCGGAAAAGTATTACGCCAGTACGGAGATCTGCAAGGTGAGTATCAAAAATGTACGGCAGACATGCGATCCGCGACGATTAGTCCCTTCCCAGGGCATTAATGCGGGCCACTTCGGGCTTGAAACTGTGTCAAACACCACTTCGTGACTGTAGGATCTTACAACGCGATCGCGGCACGCGGCGGCGGCAGCAGCGGTGGCGGCCACTTGAATCGTTTCCCTTTCGAGGGTTGCTGCCCGCGAGCTTATCCAACGGCTCCTCTTAATTCCGTGTTATTTCGCTACCGCCGCTGTTCCGGCTTTCGCTTTAATTTAATTTCCCCTGAACTTTGTCCCTGGAAGTCTTGTTATTTCTGCGCGAGATCCTGCGGCACGACTCGCCGAGAAATGGTAAATCGGAATTTCCAGTTGTACCTCATTGGCCACTGCATTTGGTGTTATTGTTCTCGAGAGAATTCAGTGGCCTTATTTGCAATTTGTGTTCTGTGAACTCGATGATACTCGAATATTCGATAATGTTTGATGGATTGAAAATATCGGAATTGCACGTTTCGGAATTGCACTATACGAACTTTAATATACAGGGTGAGTCACCTAACGTTGCCACCTGAAATGTCTTTGTTGTTTTTAAAGATACGTCAAATATCTTAAGGACAGAGTTGAATGGTTTAGTGGGGCTCTCGTGATACCAATAAGATATCTGTTTTTTGTCATTTTTTTTTTAGAGATTTTAAGGTTACCATATTGATAAACATTGTAAGATAAAAACTGCCATCTTCGTGAATGGACACTCAGAAACATTTGTTTTACGCGGATCAAACTATTGCTAATATATCATTAAATATCAAGTTTAGAACACATGAATGTCAACAATTTGATACGCAGAATTTGATACTCTATCGATCTATAGAGAAAGTAGGTTATTTAATTAAAAACAATCAAGGTAACTTCGTCTTTAAGACGTTTGACGTATCTTTAAAAATAACAAAGACCTATTGAATCCAATCGTCGAATTGTCAGAATTCGAGAATCTATGTTTGAGACTGTCTGAACACTTGATTCAGCATCTTCGGGTTCAGGGTGCCAAATCTGAGGATGTACAAACTTTAAAGGAATTAAATATGTTTTAAGGACTTGAAGTGTTCTGTGGATTTAGTAAATAGATTTGAGGGATTCTGTACTAAGATCTTTGGATCCTTGGATCTAGGTGGTCTTTGGTTAATCTGGAGTTCAGCACTCTGAAGTTTAGCATTTTAGATCTTGATGATGTAGCTTTCTAGTAACTGCTCCTACTTCACAACTTGATTCACCTCGAGTCAGTATATCTTTCAAAACACATTAGTTTATTGTTTAATTAGATTCAATAAGATAAATTACTTTGAAATTCTTAATTTCAAACTAGGTTTAATATTAAAGAGTTTTATATTCTTCTGACCGCACTTGTATAATTTGATTTTGAAGCCGATAAAACTGTAATCGTGGCAAAAACGTATTTTTTTCTTGCTAGAAGCATGATTACAATAAATAATTTCTCGCCTTAGGAATTTATCGTGCGCTGTTAAAATACCTCGAACGGAAAATAATGAAGCTTAATGGATGAAAAACAAGGCAGTAACGTGTAGGTACTATCAATCATAACTAATGCGAGACGCCCAAGAGAAACGTCTTTCGTGGGCACACACAGATTACCGAGCGATAATATAAAGGGTGTGTTTATTGATTACTTAAGTTCTCCGAGGCTTTACGCGTATTTTCATCTGATTACAGTATCGTTCCTCATTCTAGCCTTTTAAGTTGACTATTGTTAATCGCTGGTGTATTTACCATAGAAAGATCGATCGACAATTTTTATACGTTCGCTTCCTAATTGCTCTTAGGCCGGGGGTAACGTAAAAATAATTGAATGGAAGGGTGTACTGATAACGGGTTCATGAATAATACAAATGTGGTAATTAAATACTTGGGGGATTCGTTGGGGTAACGCAACGAACGAAGCATTTAGTGAGACCAAATGAACTCCAGTTAAACTCCTATAAAACGTAGTACGAGGCAGAATTATATCATGGAAGTGCCTGTGACTTATAAAAGTGTATGTGGAGAGTATAAGCTTTTTAAATTAAAATCACTTCTGGTATGGTATTAACGTATTATATTAAGTCTAATAATATATTATGTCGAATAACTGATTTGATCATTTTTGAATACTATTTTTCTTCTGATTCTGACAAATATTAAATAAAATAAACTAGTATTGATTTAATTCTCGTAAACGCATTATAGATATTTCATGTGTTTTGAATATTTTCTAGTATTAGCGATCACAATTTATAAATACAAACATATTGGACGAACCAGTTATAATAAATATAAGATACATACACATATAAAACTATTCTAGCTGTTTGCTTGCTACATACTTCTCTAAAACATAAAGTTATATACTTAACAATTTTCAATAACATTAATTTCATTGTTGTTACCTTAGATTGCATACTGAATTAACATCTATAATGAGTGCTTTAAATCTTTATGGCACTGGAAACTGCGTTTGTCACGAGTACCATTGATTAAAGGCTAAAACACTGAATTATCCGCTTCTTATCTTAAACAACTTTCAAAATTGATTCTTTTATTAACAACAATTTGCATCGCTTTAAGAAATCAAACTTGTAATTCGAAATTTAAAAATTGGGACTGTTTGGAACTTGTATTAGCTCTATCCAGCTATCATAAGACTCCAAATTGAACGTCAACAATGTAGTTCGCAAAAAAACGTATTAGACCCAATGAAGAATACGATATATCATTTGTGGCTGATATCTCTGCAAATATTCCCAGTCTTTTCCATCGGCGCATTTGCCTTTTATTACAGAATTCTCTACCACCGTTGCCGCCATCACCCACACCGAGCACGCCACCGCCAATGAGCGCGAAAGCCTCTAGTAGCATGACAAGCTACAGTCCCGAGGATATGCTTACGGAGGAGGAAGACGAGGTGCCCGAGTGCATCTTAGACTTCCCCCGGGAGAAGCTCAACATCGTTGAAAACCTCGGCTGCGGATACTTCGGCGACGTTCACATTTGCGAGGTCGACAGGTTTCCCGGATACGACGAAGTTTTCCGGAACACCAGCAGCGACCTCGTGATCGTTAAGTCCCTGAGACCCGGCTCCTCGGATGCGCTTAGGTAAGGATCTTGTATTATCATCAACTGCCTCCGCGGCGCGTATTAACCCGAAATTTGCCGGTATTAAGCAAATAATCGCGAAAGTCGACGGAGCTCGCTCTACCGCGAGACTTCGCGGGATAGTTGAACGTTGAATATTCGATAAAGTGTCGATGATGCATTATGGTTCGATGCTCATAAAACTGTCAATGATATATGTGCTTAATCTCTTCTTTGTTTATGACGGAGTCGTGTTAGTAATTTATACATACAAGTTGAAGCACTGCAAGGTGCATATGTTAAAACGACAATAATATTCTCTTAATAAATCGAAACATTTATTTAGTAACTATGTTCTGAAGCATTGGTTCATAAAATTAGTGGTGATTTTGTTTTTATGGCAGTGTTGTCAAGGTGAGCGGTACCCTTGTAGGCGTTGAGTAACATTCTTTTACATTTTGGAGTATTTATGGTATGATATTTTCTAATGTTGGGGGTCGCGGTCTATCCCGTGAATGATTTAGAACTCGCGACTTAGCGAAAATGTAGTGGACTGTATTTGTACAACTTAGCCGGTTTACAAGTTTTTGAAGTGTGTCTCTTCTAGTCGGTGGTTGCTATACGAATGTATTTCGAACTCGCGAGTGCTTCTCAGCTGCCCCTTGGAATTTGCAATTGTCCACTGATTGGTTCTTCCAATTTTTGGGAAAGTCCAATTAGCGAACTTAAGTTAGAAGGCACCCCTTCCTTTACGCCCTCGGCGTGTTTCCTTGAGGAAGGGGTCGTGAAATTTTCCAAGGGGGGAGAGACTCTAGAATTCGGCGATGGTGGACGACGCATCTGGTCAACACCAGAGACGGTTTCCTGACCCTGCATCGGCCGCGGAAACCGTTGGGCGACCCATGGTTCTTGCTGACATGCTCAGGCCGTGAAGGTTTACAGAAGGGCAATAACTATTGAGACCAACGAAAAATGCGTGCAAGAAACTAAAGGCATCGACAAATGCTGTGACAAAGAGTAAAAATTGGAAAGAGCGTACCATCCGGCGAGTGTCGTCCAGATGGCAAAAAGAAACTAAATTTACGAATTCTCAAAAATAGCTGTGCTTCTAATCCCTGCCATAAACCCCGTACAAATCGGCCCGAACATCTAAGTTCTCTTTAATTTTAATTTTTAACTGTATGATCATTGCGATGTGATGAGTAAACACTGTTTCTTGAAAATATTCACAGTATATAGTTTAATAGTCGATATAACTTCAAACTAGATAATCTTATACTTCTTAGGATTGAATTAGTTTTTTGAGTAATGGTGTCATTTGTAGCCATTCTAAGCTTTAGTGTTTTAAGTACTTTTAACAATATATGTAACATAAAAAAAGTATATAATTTAATAAGGTACTTGATACCATCAATTTTGAAATATAGTTTATTACGAAGTTTGTTAAGCACTCTGACTGTCACAAGTACTTTTGAATAGACTAAGAGTTCTAATGACTGATTGACTGAATGGAGGTTTTCTGAAGCGGTTCGAATTTGTTCCTGCATGGACACGGTTGCTAAATGAACGTGTTCCTGTTTCTAATTCTCAACTGATTCTGATTCTGGTTTGTTTCTAATCTGTGTTCTAACTGTACTGATGCTGTTTCTGTCTGATTCTCAACTCTCTGAAGGGTTTTTATAATCCTCCTGGGCCCATTCCCTCCTTTTCGATGTACGAAGGTGGGCCTCAGGGGCGTTTTTCCATCCCTTCCTAAGTATGATAACCACTCCTGTATCGTCCCCTTCCAGTATGCCCGTAGCGCGGTATTTCCCTGGAGCGGGGGTGACGGAGTTGGTCGCAACGCTGGACGAATGTTTGGCAACGTTGGGGAAATTCGTTAGGTCAAGATCCTTGAGAACACTTTTTTTTGAAATTCTAACGGACCCTATGGAACACGACTTTACGATACCTGGGCTAAAGTGAAAAAATAGACAATGGTTGATCTCTAAGCTGAACCCTTATGTGCCGCATATTGGCTGCAGGCACGCCTGCTAAAGTACCGAATGTAAAGCTAACGGTTATGAACGTCTCTATGAATATTTTCCCGTATCGTAAAATTGTCCCCTTGTTGTCCTAACAAAGTTAGATAATTAATAAGTAAAAAATAATAAGCAATTAATATTTCATTATTTCTATAATCTCTAATGATTTTTATAAAATTGAATTTCATATTGAATTATATTTTAATAATCTTTGTCGTAAATTTTTATAATGCGTTTCTTTTGGACGCATCTTACTTAATACAATTGTATAATTTTATTTTCTAGGTTTTAATTTTGTCTTTCTATATTATGTTTCTTTTACTATTTTGCTTTTCTTCTTTTCCCTAATTTTATTTTCTTTGTTGCTAATTTAATTTTATGTGCTGCTTCTTTGTTTGTAATTTTAGTCCCTTTTCTTCTCCTTTTTTTCCAATTTCATTCGTTTTTTTTTTGCTTTCGTAATATCTATATAACCACTTGTTTAACCAATTTATATAATTGCATACTTTTTACATCAATTGAATAAAGTAATATGGTAATAATTATATTTTATTATACATAAATATGATAATAGGTGGGCATAATAGTTAAGTCTAATACAGTATAATGACTATATTATTCAGGTTAATCAGGTTAATTGAAGAAAGAAAAATGAGAATGCCTTCGCTTACCGTAGTTTTTCGTATTTTTGAAATAGATTCGAAACGTTTACATCACTTGTTTACATTATAATTTTGTATATTCGTACGTTCCAATAAAGAAATATATACATATTATCGATTGAATTGTTTTTACAATTATTTTTTCAATTTTACATGCATTAGTGATAATTCAAATTTCGATAAACGCAGTAATCATAAAAGTAGCTGAAAGTGGTACACCGATCGCTAACGCATCTATGCATATATACAGGGTGGGGCAATAACTATTATATGGGGCACCTCAGATATCATCGAAATTATAAGTTTCACAGAAATAAAATTGCACAGTACGAAGGGAGTCGTCCGGTGGCGATAATAGTTTTTTTGCAGGTGTAGTTACTTCGTACATTTGAATGTCAACTTCAATTCTTTGAATGGATCGGCATGTTTTTGCTTTCATATCATGATAGAGGATCTTAAAACGAATTTAACGACCTATTACATAAGGTCATTGAAGGTCATATAAAGTAGGGAAAGGCGATAATAGTTACGGTTTTGGTAGTAAATGAAACATATGTTTATAGTAGGTGTTCGAAGTGATGACCATCACTGTTGTTGGATTGGACGCGGCGATCCAATATTGTGGCCAGCTCGTTCACCAGATTTAACACCTATAGATTTCTTCCTGTGGGGAACACTGAAAGATAAAGTGTACAAAGAAATACCAACTACACCTTACGGCATGCAACAGCGAATTATTGCAGCCTGTGCGTCAATAAGTTCTTACGCTATAAGACTCGCAAGTCAGTCAATTGTAAAAAGAATCTAATGTTGCATTGACAGTGATGGTCACCACTTCGAACACCTACTATAAACGTATGTTTCACTTACTACCAAAACCGTAAGTATTATCGCCTTTCCCTACTTTCTATGACCTTCAATGACCTTATATAATGGGTCGTTGAATTCGTTTTGAGATCCTCTATCATGATACGGAAGCAAAAACATATCGATTTTATTTCAGAAAATATTTCTGTGAAACTTATAACTTCGAAGATATCTGAGGTGATAATAGTTATTGCTCCACACTGTACAACGAACTTTAATAATTAAAATCACACGGATTATAGAATAAATATCAAACATTAAACATATTAATTCTACTCTAAAAAATAATGTTACTGTAAGAACTTTAACAAATATAATTCTTAAATATTCAGCTATAAAAATTAATGTAAATATTCAGTATTAAAACCAGATATTAATTGAGATTTATCTTCAACTAAATCAAATGGTGCTCGATTTAATTCAACTAATATTCTAATTATGAATATTAAATAAATTGGAAATATAAAAATAAATTAATAAACAATCCAACTATTATATCGCTAACTCATAAATCTACTAATTTACGTTTAAATAATTATTATCAGCGTCTCTGTATCAGAGAAGAATCCCATCGCCGCATCGGACAGACATTTATGGTTCCAAATGAATCTGGCCGATAGGGTGCAGTGTCTCTGAACGCGGAAATTCGAGATCAAGCCGGCCAGCGAGTCAATTACTGTTTCGAATAAAACTTTCTAGGCGTCCGACTTCTCGTTCGTTTTTCACGGCGCGATATAGCCGGCGAAAATTTTGACGTGAAATCAATATTGGCATTAGACGTTCGAACTTTCCGGTCCGTTATTGCCCCGTGATTCGCAGGCCGTTTAAATAATTCCCCGGAGAGTTCAGTCGGTTTCAAAGGATATCTGGGTCGAATCGGGAGCTCGATACAGTCAATTACGAAACTGCCGATGAATCGCGGCGGGTAACACGGTATCGGTGTTACGTCGTTAAGACCCGTGCGCGTCGGGAAAAATAATAGCGTCCCGGCCCGGAGTTATTCGATTATACCGCCAGTCCGCCGCCCGTTTAAACACCTTTCGCATTATCGTGTCGCGGCAAATTAATGCGCGGCCTGTGTTATTATATTTGAAATCACTTTGCGCCACATTATCGAATTATCGCGTTAACGTGCCGCTCTAGATATAATCGATTGGGATAATTTTCTATCGATGTCCTATATTTCCATTATTTCCCTTCCATGGACCTGCCTCTTTACTCCGCCCTCCAACACCCCTTCGCGCTATTCTACGCCGGATAAATGAATCAGAGTAACACTCCATAATCGGCTGGTATAATTCACCGGCGCGGCGTTGTTCTATAACTCCCAGACTTTCGATCGCCGTAAAATATCGGTCGTTTAATAGTTCCGAGCCACTGTATCCGGAGACTCGAATGAATGTTTCAGTAACGCGTCGCCCGTTTCATTTAGAGTGTAATTATGAGCGACGCTTTATCGATATCTGATCTGTTACGATACCGCGTTGTAATTGTTGGAGATGCGATCCAAGAGGAACGGCATCTTGCTTCAATAATAGGGAGCTGGAATTGTGTTTAACAACACCTAGGGAGGTGAATATCAGTTACCACTTGATTTGACGCAGTAAAACTATAAAATCTGATATTTAATTTTGAACTTTGTACAATGCCTCGATACGTGAAATATCGGTATAAAATAGCTTTGTTCTTCAATGCACTTGTGATTTTTGTTCGAGTTAGTTTCAAGGATATCATCTTTGTCTCATCAAAAAATGTTAAATATTTCTAACGAGAAACTTCCGAATGCAAAAGGCTAAAAGTGCACAGGGGCAAAAGGATACGTCCACTCTGCGGCGCCGCAGCGTTTGGCGATTTTACGAACGTGTACTACATATACGACAAGGACAAATATATTTCTTTCTTCTTTAAATGTGTATATTGTGTAAGATGAAATTTGCTCTGTATATGTGGTACATGTACTTAAAATACCAGTGTTATCGTCACGAGATCGCGACGGGGTCGCGTCGCTTATGTGCATAGGCCCTTATGGCAGCTCAGTTTTGACACGTTTTTGTTACTGACTCAGCCACGGGACGAAGAAATTAGACGGCCAATAACAAAGACGTGCCGAAATTGAGCCGCCATTACTCTCGGGCCGAGTGCCGCGAGTGAATGGCTGCCATTGCCTCTGTACACTTTTAAGCTACCGTTCGACGGCTGTAACGTAAGAGGCGACTAGCACATACTTCTCTAGGAGGATGGAAACACTGTTTCAGTGAATAATTCGAATTTTTCTGACGGTTCAAGATAAAGAGGATTACTGTTTAATAGGATACAAAATATTTTGACTTTTTTAGTTTAGATTTTAAGAAATATAGATTTTTTAACTTCCTGTAATTCACGACAATTGGTTCATGTATGTATTATGGCCGAGACTCCTTTGAATAACAATTACAATTAGCCTCAAATTGATTTGAGAAATATAAAAGGAAAGGTTAACTTCCTGATTTTCTAAATATAACCGTTTGAGTGCAGTACAGTTTTCTTCTATCTGTGTAAAAAAAATGTAAAGTACATAATTTTGTATACATATATCCTTATTATAAGTAAATGTTATCTATAATATTGTAATATTATAAGTCTAAGCAACTTTTATTATTCAGTACAGGTGGAGTTTGCAAAAACTACAGTAGCATTGTTCATACAACACGAGATTACCTTCTTTCGCACTCAAATGCTTCAAAAGTTTTCAAAATTCATGTTACACCTTTTAAGAGATACAACGAACAAAGTAACTCTTTATCTGGATTATAGGGAACAAAAACCAGTAGCTTAGCCAAGAGAAATCGCAAATGAGAGTGGACCGTATTAATTCACAAACTGCAGCACTTCTTCAATCCACGTACCTGTGTCCATAAACTTCTCCCGTCCTTTTCGAAGCCAAGGATGCAAAAGCGGATGTGCATGATAAAGCGTGTTCCGGAGAACAGGCGACGCGTTATCGCCGGCGCGGCAAACGGATCATCCGGGTAGACAAGATCGGGGATTACAGGTTCCTCCGCTCGGCACAACGGTCGCGGGACGTGTATCGTTGACGAGAAGCTCGGGATGCTTGGAAAGTACAATTGTGTTCGTTTGTTCTGTCTTGCTCGTATCTTTTCTCTTTTTTCATTTAATTTTCTTTCTTTTCCCACGCGACATATCGCTTGCTACCAGCGCGACGCGCTCGAAAAGCGACCAGATAAATCAGGACAACGCAGAATGGTGTATAGTGTTTATCCATCACCGTTTTGCAAAAGAGTGCCTATTGAAAATATATATAATTATAATATTATAAATAAGAATGTACAACTATAATAGTGCATAATTATAAGTTCTGCTTTTTTTAAATATTGATCGCAACTGTTCGATAACACATTTACAGCGTTCTGTTTAGTATCACATTGTTTAATAATTTGTGTTCAAATGAATGAAAGTATGTGTTTCGAAAATAAGTATTAAATTTTGTGTATTTCTAATGCACTCTTGTGATGACATGTAAGTACAACGTATTACCGGTCCGTGTAAAATTATGCTATCTTTCACTGATGGAAATAAGGTTGAAAACACTGTTCTAAATTGCATAACCAGAAGTGAAGAGTTCAAAACCGAATGTAAAAGAATATAATGCTCTCCGCAGACCGTCCATAAATTCATTTATGTAAAAAAAATAAGTTACTGCCACGATTCAATAATTTCCTGATTCCGTTGCTAACGAGGTGTCATAAAATTGTATTCCAATTCTACCTTCTGACGTCGCAGCACGAAAGAAACCGAAGATGGAGGACTTAATAGAAATTCAAAATTCTGCAAATTCAAATAAAGCAAGAGTCTGTAGAAAAAGAAAGAATCAAATACTGACGAAATAGATAGATCATTTGTGAAATACTTAAAAAGAAAAACATCCAATGAGAAAGATAGATTATAATAATATTATATATAATAATACATATTACATATAATATAATTATACATATTGTATAACAATACATGGAGATTACGTCCTCCTCGTCATTCCACATTCTTTAAATTAATAATATTTTCACAACTAATATGCTATTCAACATTACAACTGTACTGTAATTAATTAATACCGTACACAAAATACGCCAACATTTCGCCCAATCGTCGTACCTTTGGCACGCAAAGCGTACACACATCGTCGTCCCTTTGGTACGCAAAGCGTACGCATATCGTCGCTTTCGTACGCCATATGCAATACGCATATTCAATACGGTGTTGTCACTTCAATACGCTACGATAACGCAACGCGACGACCCATGTGGGTAGCACTTAAGTATCAGCCAACGCTTTGTGTAATACACGCTACTTAAACGCACAGCGACTAATGATATTAAATTCACCAACAATAAAGGAAGCTGTACTAAGTCACACATATTTATAAGTATATTAGTATATCTAATAACTCTTCTATGATGTTACTATAATCCTATCGACTTCAATTCTATCCAGAATGCAAATATACATAGAAAATAGTATTGCCATAAAAAATAATTTAACAATTTATTCCAGTTAATACGACAATCTAGACCACCAAATTTCTGGGAAGTGAAAATGATAAATAAGAGGAAATGTACAATGTCAATATATTCAACAAATTCCGTAATGTCCCTACGGTTTTTCTGCTGCACCATGCGTTCCTGCTCTTTCTTCGTTGGTTTCGTTATAGTTCTTCCCCCGCGAAACTAGAGAAACTCTCGTTAACGCGCGTCTCGTATGAAAATCTGATGATTATCTTACCCGGGACACGCGAACCGTGTTTCGGCAAGGGAACTGTCGGAAACGGTTCGTCGATCGCGCGAAGAATGCGCCCAGTTTTCGAACGACGAGGCGTGCTCGTGTGCACCGTGTCGTGCCGGTTTCGCTAATTGCGCCCTCCTCTTCATTAATTGATATCGTTCGTGACAAAAGCTCGTTCGCGAATTTCGCGTGGTTACATCGTGTCAAAACAATATTGCAAATTACAGCTTGAATTACGAATACGTTTCTCGGGTCGCGCACGGTGCGCGACAGGCTCCCGTGCAAATTTCGTCAACGCGTTCCATGGTGAAAGGTGAAACGACCGTGTTGCGCGAATGCGAGTCTAAATATGCTGCATGGGAAAGTTGCGACTGCTATGCGGATGTTTTTGCAAATTAAATTTCATTTCATTTATTTCATCTTTACGGGTGATGTTGGTTTACTATACTTATTGCTGAGCAGTTATTGTTAACAAAGCAAACACATCTCAGATTCACTTTATTACAAAATAGACTATTATTTTATGAGAAATTTCCACTATTCGATTGTTTATCTCAACCTGTTTTGCAAGAATAAAATAATGTAAAATTTGCATTGGTATAATTTTGTTAACATTATTATTTGTGTAATAACATTACATTAATGTTTTCGTTGAATTCATACATTTTTATCGGTTTTACAAAATATAGAGCTTTTCGTGTCTACCATAATTCTTCTCGAATATTACACTAAGTATATAAATGTTCAATCATAATATTGTTATTTTTAAAAAAAGACCTATGTCGACGAAAGACGCATGAAATAATTTCGAACGATAATCACAAATAAATACAAATTAGTTATTGTAATCTCATCGTTTATCTGCAATTGTATATATTATTTTGGTATGTATGAAAATTCGTTTTATATATTTTCCATTAAAATATTCAAGATTTCTTTTCACGAAATAAATGATCATAAACTTTTGATCTGCAGGATTATGCAATCTTTTCTTTGACTCGTGCATCTTTTGACTCTCACTCGCTTGCTACAGGGCTGTGGAATTTCAGATGCATGTAATTTTCCCTTTTTCTTATTTTAATGTAATGAGTATTTTAAACAAATTCCACAAAGTTGCTAGTTTCTTTGTGAACCGGTGAAATTTTATTATGATAAGGAAAATTGTTTACTTTTAGTTTCTTATAGTATCTATAATGTATGTATGTCATTAATATTATTTCTCGTTAACATGCAGCTGTACACGCATGTATAATCAAAGATTGTCAGTTTCTCGGTTCTACAATTGGACCAGATGTTTCCGAGAAGTTTTTAGACCTACATCAAGTAATTTTTGATGTTCCGCTCGTTCGGCATGTAAGCAAATTAAGGCAATTGCACAATTTTAGAAGATCGCAATTTACTCCGCACCGGCGGAAAGTTTTATTTGGTTTCCCTTTTCCTGAAAGTACTGCGTTGATCTCCAGAGAAGCGCACTCTCCTGTTTGCATGTCGACCACACGCAGTTACAGTCGCAAAGTTCTTTGCGCCTCAAAATTGCTCGGCGTAATAAAGTTTCTTAATTAAAATCCCAGTCCATAATAACTAAAGGTATTTTCTAGAAACAAATGCAAAATGCAGTAACGGTATTGCATAGTCAACATATCACGCCACTAACACACACATATGAATATAAAATCTTTAACCATTTTCATAACTCAAGAAATCATGAAAAATTTTGCAGCAACATTTTATTAATAACTCTTGACAGAAATTCTCGCGAAATAAACTTCCCAATTCTCAAGTTTTACGAGATAATTATAATAACGGTCATAAGGTCACACGTTGATTTGAACATTTATAATTACTTAATTAACCAATGAACTAAAACAATTATTTTCTTCTATTACAAGTTATATGAGGCTAAGCCTAATCATCATCTCATGCACTGCATCAAATTAATGTAACTATTAATTCTTACTGTCTGATCAGTTGCTTCAATAAAACTGAAAGTCATCGAATATTTTAATTATACGGTGTTTCATAAAAACACAGAACACTTCTGATACAGTACCCAACGTCTAACAATAACCATCGTTTCCTTCGAATAATACAGAAGAAGAATGTAAAGTCAAAGTACCCATTGACCACGTCCATCGCGCGAAGTGAAAAGCATGTGCATACGATACACTTGCGACTGGATCGATTCGCGAACACTCGTGTTCGAGGGTAAGCAGTCCTTGGGGGGCTCAGAAACATCAGGCTTTCTCTTATCCGGATCATAAATATTAGAGAAGCGGAATACAACAGCAAAGCTCTATTAAACATGAAACTCGCGAGCGTTCTTGAAACGATAATCTCGGTAGCTGTTATCTGTGGGCCGCGTTACGTAGCTTCCGCCGGCTGCAATGCCCTCCTTTCTCCCGTTTTTTCAGCCTCGTCCCCCTCGACGATCCCTTTCCATCCGTCTGGTCCCAACCTGTTCGCCGATGCAGTTGGACGGAAAGAGAGGAGCAAGAGCAAGCTCTCAGGGAACAACGATACGATACGCAGACAGAGTACTCGCATTATTTCCAGTATATATACACGCCCGCCCGTATTGAATACAAAGCCGGTCGGTAGGGCATCCGACTATAAAGATATTACTTCCGAGTGTCCCGTGTATTTTCCAGGATAGAATTTCAACAGGAGGCAAAAAGACTGGCACGGCTGGCCGATCGGAATGTCGCGCGGCTACTCGGCGCCAGCCTCGAAGACGACCCCATGTGCATCGTATCGGAAAACGGCGAGTACGGGGATTTGAATCAATATTTGCAGAGCCACATCGCTGAAACGTCGACCGTGCACACTGCTAAGACCCTCAGGTACGGCTAATTACAGCGTTTCAGTATCGAAACAATTTTATCGGTTGACGGACTGACAATCCGGGGGGAGGGGGATTAAATTGACCGGAAGGGATTGCGTTTTCAGACTGCCTGCACTGCCGGCGCGGCGGAGCCTTGATTATAGGAAATGATAAAGTTGACTGACGATCGGCTGATCGGACGACGGTGTCGCGATCGAAGATCAAGTGTTTCGGTTCTCCAGTGAATTGTGTCGGTAGTTTCTTGACTTGAGTGGAAATCGAATTGCTTTACATTGTTGTTTAATAGTAGAGTAATTATATTGGGTTGTAGAGATGCGATTAAGATAACGTCACTCCAGACACGTATGAAATTCTAACTGGAAATTATAATTTTTGTTTCAATTCTATAGACTGGCTGTTTCTTAATTTTCATGGAAATTGTAATTTTTCTAATCATTTCCATGAAGTAGAATGAAATGTATAATTTTTTGCGGTAGGATTAACACGTGTTGTGTTAGAAATTTTTAAGCTAGTTCTTGAAGATGACAAAGACCAATCGTAATTATTAATTATTCATTCATTTTCCTTCTCCGTTTGATCTTTACATATTCGAGACTGAACTTTCATATCAATTCTTTTCTATTGGCTGTTATATAATAAAAGATTAAATAATAAGGTAAAATTAACCGCAACACGATAATCCTGATTCTATCGAATCTTATTTAGTATATTAAAATGTTAACGTGATAAATATTCTTCACTTTTTAACATTACGCGCATCATTAACAAAAAATTCATACACCGTATACAAAATTAATTTTGTGTATTCAGTTTGTACAAATTAACAAAATTAATTGTTTTAAGAATATTATCATGATTAAACGTTTACAATACTGAATTATTTATTCGTATACGAGTCAAGGTCAATGAAATAAAATAAAATGAATTGCACGACATGCGCAAAGCAGCTTTAAAAATTTAACAACCAGGATAAAAATGGATGGGAAGAGGAAACGAAATGAAATTTTAATTAATAAATGTCGATTGCTTCTGATCGAATGACAAATTTCAAGCCTCAAATAAATAACCTTTTTATCGATAATCGTGGCAGGGCAATTTTCCATCGAAATATTTCGCGCGAATCGTAGGCGTGGTAAATTAGTTTCATATATTACAATGTGTCAGTTAACCGTACAGTCGGGTGATGCTTGACTTTTTTAATCACTCGGTAGAGCGGCGTCCCCGTTGTAACCTCCGTGTCCAATCGAAAATGAAACAACGGCGATTTTTCTTGTCGCTCCATCATGCGCGTGACGAATGATATTCCAGTTAACGATGGCTTCCGTCGGAGAACAATGAACCCAATTTTTCGATTTTATCGTTGTGAGGACGTCAGTTCCAATCACGTTCGAGGCGCGTGTGGAAATGCGGCGTGTCCGCGAATCAGTCGAAAGTGCTCGAAATACGAGAAATCGGCTGAAAATGAAAGGTGAACGACAGAGAAGATCATCGGTGCTCATGACAGCTGTCGGCGGAGCGTGTTTTTCCTATGAACTCATTTTTGCTGGTCCCTGCAAGAGAAACGATCTTACTGCATCGATGAAGCATTCGAATCTACTATTCGGAACCACTCGAAATTTATCTCTGAACGGAATTCAAGTAACTTGCACGAGACACATTTTTCATGTCACAGAGAACAATTATTTTTTCTCCTTTCTCCTTCCAATTTTTTTAACTTTCAACAACTGCACATGTAAATATTGTAACAAAATAACAATTACAACGACAAATACAAACAGATATTATTTATTTTCACATTTCGATTTGGAGTTATATAATTACATAAATATTGAAGTATTTCATCGATTCTGTACATAATACTGAATGTGTTTAATTTTTATGAAAAATTCTACAAATACTAAAGAAGTTTTTGAATGTCCCATGAATCCGTAATATGCATAGTCTTTGTTACCGTTGATACGTACTACTTTGTAGTAATTTTATTTTTGTGTTATTGTTCTTTAGTTGGACTTGATATCAATGTACAGTGGAAATACTATATGTAATATTTATTCAGATTATTTTCAATCATACTTTATAAGAACTGTAAGAAAGACGTAATATCCGAGTGCTCTACAAATGTAAAGTACCAGTTTGCGTTGTTTTATGGTGCAGCACGACCATAAAAAAAATTATATGACTACATATATAAATTTCGTATCGTCGAATGAACAATGCTATACAATAAAAAGGTGTAACACTCTCTTTGTACGGTAGTAAAATGTGTCGGAAGTAGTGCAACAAGTCTCGCGCGCTCCTATATCTCACATTGTCTCATTACAATAACTTATTCTTACGTTTTACGAGGTGCGATCAAAATGTTTGAATAATTTTAGTTTATCGAAAGAAGTACATCTTTATTGTTTCATATTTATGTGATCTCGTTCAATAATATGTTTGTGTAAACTCTTTTTCCAATCTTAAGAGTCTTTCTAGGCTGCGATTTCTGGTATAGCTTCCAGTTTGCTGGGGAATTTTTAATGTACGTTTTCAGCATTCACGAAACGTTGCTGTTGCACAATTAATTTTCTGTAAAGATAAATGGAATTACAGAATACATCTTCTTATAAATATTGTGAGAGTCCTTTTTTTAAGTTTCCGTACAATTTACACTGTATTACAGAAATTAAAATGTTCGTTTCAAAAGTAACATGACATATCAATAGCGCTATAACTCCAATACAAGCATAATAGGAAATCCAAAATTATTCATTTTTTCTGGTATGATAGTTCTAGTGTTAACTTTTACATTCAATATGTCTGTAAATGATAAAGATATCAAGTATAGATGTTTTACTAATGAGAAGCGAGGGTTCTTCAACTAGATATTTTTACCGCAAGAAATTTGAAAATTGCACAAACAGTTTAATCAAACCTCGAATAATCACGTTTAATCTCCTAACTGTGTACTTTTCAAACGTGAGCAATCGCGAAAGCAGAATTCGAGACGAATCAAATTAATATAGTAAACACTGTATAATGATATATTTCAATATTCCGTGGTTTGTACTAGTACGGACATACGATTCGATGAAACACGAATATAATTTATTAAATAAACGCGAAAATAAAGAAATATTGAAAAATGAAACTGAACTCGAATGACCAATCGACTTCGCATTCCCAGTTAACACTTTGTTAACCGGCAATTTTACGGAGAAGCAATTCCATGTCAACGGTTATTATTCCGTAATTAAATATGATAGTGAAACAGTCTAAATAAACTTCAATATACTTTATTTATACATAATGAATTGAAATGAAACTTTGGATATATCTTTTATATAACTTTGAATATTTTGCATTTGCAATATTCTATATTGCTCTGCGTTCCAGAAATCGAAATGGCTAATGCAAGTGTAAACACAGGTTAACTCGTGACCAGTTAACAATGTATTAAGTGCTTGTTATACATAACATTCAAAATCGAACAGTCGTACGAGCCTAACGAACAGTTTATTAAAAATGATTGAAAGACAACATTCTAAAAGTGATTTGTTTATCGTGCGGTATTCGTTGCAATCGATACCATGATAGGCACAGCAGGAAGCCGCAACAAACAAATCAATTCTGTAACAGACAGAATTAGATTCCTGTTTCCGTGTTGAGCTCAGGTTACTTGATCCTGTTAATTAAACCGCCAACACAAACGAAACTGTTTCCATTCGCCATGGCCGCGATCATTGTGCCCGCCCGTCGCGTGGGCCACCGCTGAACGCAGTTCCGCGATTCCTAGAACGGTCCCCGATTCATATTTTCGCCGATCAGTTTTCACCGTAACCGTCGAGCCACGGTTTTCCGTCAACGCCATCGAAAACGACTCGTGAACAACGATAAATTCCGACAGTAACCCACCGGAAATATTACCCCTCACTACATAAACGTACATTAATTGAAATTTCGTGTTGCCCGTCGGAATTCCTGTCGCGGCAAAAATCTCTGGGCAATATTCCCGAAAGGAAAACAATGAAAGCTCGCGTTCCTACGTGCTCGTATGTTTTTGTTCGAAATTAAAGGAAAAAAGCGGAGAAAAAGGAAAAGCCAGAACATATAATAAATGAGAATATTTCGCTGGATACGAATGAAATATATTGGTTCTCTTCGTGAACATCCGCGTTCGACAGTATTTACGCGGGTTCCGTTGACGTGGCCATCCCGCGAGCAAATAAATCCGTTCCGCCGCGTAATCCGCTTACGACAATGTTAGTTCTGGAAAAGAGCGCGATTCGAACGAGAAACTCGTATCCTACGCGTTTTCGTCGTATAGTAGCTTGTCCGTAATTAACACATTGACTGTCGAATCAGCGCTCACAGAACATTCCATATAATTCAACCGATTGTCTATATGAACGGAATGGAAATTGAGACGATTCGTTGCGATTGTTCTTTTAGAGAGAACTCATTTTTTATACAAAAAATTGTGACACTTGACAGAGTATCAAAATACGTTGTTTATCTATCAATCAAACGTCGAATCGGCTTGAGGATATCATGGATATGGTTATAAAAATTGTAGATTATTTAACAACACAGCATCCCCATGATCAACAGTCGGCCACTCTTGAAACTATTTGCCTATTTTACTGAAACGTTGAAATTCTTTATTAAAAAGGGGGCTAACATCATTGCTACTGGAGGAAGTGAAAGATTGTTTAAAAGAATTTTTCAATATTTTACTAGACTGTTGATAAATAGTCAATCGGTAGTACTTGACCTTGAGTAGACTTTGATAACTCTGGAAAAAAAGGGTTGACCAAAAATTTGGTACGATCATCTTAAAGCTCTCCTTGAACCATGTTATTATAGCTAACAAAATTTCCGATCGAACTGCTAGCAGCAGAATAATCTGAGCTGACGCTTCGTGGTCCACCTTGTGCAAGTACTTATTTCTACGCTGTAACAACTTAATTGTATTTACTAACATAATTATTAAAAAAGGATCCGACAATAATAAAATACTTCTCGTTCTGTTATATGGCTTAAAATCCATGTAGATGATCTCGTCGATGCTGTTTACATGGGCGACGACCTTCCGCGCAACGATAACCGGGAAACGATGGCGCAGCGAGCGACCGATTCCCTGCGAAAAAGGGCTCATTGACCGGTTCGTGTTTCGAATGGGGGAAAAAAAAGAGCGAGCGAAAAGAACGTCGAAGTTTATTTCTATGGCGTGGAGAAACGAACGACGGGAACGATCGATCTGCCAGAGCTTTTGTTGTTAATGCAAATGGCCGCCCGACGCGCGTCCGACTGTACTTTAAAGCGTCGTCATTTGCGGTATTGCGAGCCGATGCAAACGACTGCTCGTGTACATAACGCGATACCCTGTAGATACACGCGCTGGGCGCCGCGTTATACACATAGACGGAGTGGGAGTTTCGGCTAGCAAACTTCAGGGCCCGTTCTTCGTGTTGCAGTTTCGGCACGTTGGTTTACATGGCCACGCAAATAGCATCCGGCATGAAACATCTCGAGGAAATGGACTTCGTGCATCGGGATCTCGCCACAAGGTAACGACAGACAGCTTCTCATAGATTACTTTAAGGCAAACTTTGGCGATCAGTCATTCGTTCGACGATACCCTGCCGCTTCACCCTTGGCGAATGCATTACATCGGCGCAGTCGTCGCGTCGCCGCGCTGAAAACAGCCGCGCCGCGGAACTGTTGCTGCAACGAGTCTGTGCCTACTATTGGTTTCAGCGTACCGAGTTCTCAACTTTGAATTAAGATGAACGTCTTATTTGCTGTGGTTGAAGTATTGAGTACGATGGGAAAGTAACGTTGCGTGCATCGAATCGTTGTATCGCAGGTTTTCTGTTTGTTTAACTACTAACAAGGAACGGTATCGAACTCGGAAATTTTAAAAATTATGGAACTTTGTGTGTAAGTAGAGTACGTCAAACCTAATTTTTTTCGTGACGAATTTAACTTTGAAGGGGTGAAACCCTCCCTTGAAAGAAATGAAACTTTTCTATTCCCGTGGATTATCCTGCAAACGGTAAGGTATAGGGAAGAGAAGTTTAAACAGAGAAATTTTATTTTTCAATTTTATAGACGTAGAAGAACAATGTATTTTTTGTTTAAACTTGTTTCGCTATCTCTTATCGTTCTCAAGATAATCTACGGGAAATAACTATTTGAATTTTTTTACAAGGGAAATCCATTGCGTTATTTCTTCTAGAATCTCGGTCGTTAGAATCATCTTGTCGTTAATAATTTACTAAGAGGAAAAAAAGAATTTTATGTTCACCCTATATTTATATTTGTATAAAGTGTTTATATAAAGAAATTTATTTAGTTATAATTTCTCAACAAAAGGGACTTTATGATTTTAGTAGATGTAAGGTACAAAATCTGAAAATTCTTGATAGAAAGTAATAATTTTAATATTTCCTTTTTGTTTGCTTCATTGATGAATTCTTGTAGAGAATACTGAAAAGTTTAAAATAGGCAAATTTTGTTTTTAATGAAAAATTTTTACGTGCAAGTAAAATTGTCCTTAACACATATATAATATGTAGTTTATTTCCAATTTGCAATCAGAAATCGGGTTCATATCTAGCTTTATCAAATCTGAACCATCATTAGTGTTACTATCAGCTTCCTATCAGTTACCACTAGTTTACAACCATTACTATCGGGTTCGGATGAATATCGTATGTATTGAAGTTACTAAATCCGGAATCATTAGTATAAGATTGTAACAATATCGGATGATTGATAAAAAGCGCTCAAAATTGGTCAAGGTAGATATGTTTTCTACTTAATTCCGTTTTCTAACCGTTAATTGTATCAACATAACAGTACATACCATTTAAAGAGTTTATAAAAAAGAAATTATTCAGATTATTATTATTATTATTTTTTCTACCAACATTATCGAGCAGTTACTCCTTGCTTTGACTTTCTGTTTTATTGATTACCACACTACATCTAGTGTATTTTACTCTTTCACGATCTCTGTACTTTTAATTAACTGCTAATAAAAACTGCTCTGGTTTAAACTCGTTTTTAAAGCAACATAAACCTCCCCGCAAAGCTAATAAATTATCCGGAAGTAATAGTATTTTTATGGGTGCTAATGCAGCAGTCAACGTATCAAAGGAGAAATTTTCGAGACATATGTTTCCAACTCGGGCGAACTTAAACAGTTATACATTGAATTTACCGCAGGTTTGATTTAGAAACTCCACGAGGGGCGACAGAGTTACTTTGGCATAGCAGCGCCATTAAAACTGTACACGCGGGGTGGAGGATAGCCGAGTCACGTGTTCGAATTATTAACTCTAATCATAAACTTTAATTATAATGCGCTGTGTCGCAGGCGCGGCCGTCACACATAAACGCGGAGCGCGCGCGTGTCGTGCCCGGTGCTGAAATTAATTGCCTGTTGATTTATAGAAACGAGTGTTGAGCCGAACAGCCCAATAACCAACCGGCCAACGGCAAATAAAACGATGTATATGAAACAGTTGGCAACCCTTTGAGTCCTTGCGATTAAACGGTGAAATCGTGCAAACAATTTGCTCGCATTATCGCCTGCCGTGGAACCTGTCGCGCGCGAAAAGAGAAAAATTTCACGATACCGCACCGCGAAAGGTAGCCGGTTCACGGAAACATTTAATGATTGTATTAATGAAAATACGCACGGTGTACTCGACGATCCTTTCGATTACTTTAATCATGTTAAATTCATTGGCGCACGTAATGAGTACGATTGTTTATAGTTAATATCGCGAGCAAAGCGTATCACGCTGACGGTACTTTCTGTCATTTTACTATGCAATTGAACGTCAAACGCATTCCCCTTGCGCGACCCGCACGGCGAGAGGTTAATTATGGGTTCCTCTTGTTATGGCGGTAAAATAGAAAAATGATGTTCGGTATGTTTAATGAAGAGAACTGTCAACTTTTCTATTTTCAATTTTTTAGCTTTGCTATTGTGCATATTAATACGCGAATATTTAAATTGCCAATGAAGATGTATTCATTTATGGAATTAATTATTCAAAAATAATATTCCTTATACGAATAGACTACGATTTGTTTAAAAAATGAAGAATCTAATTGTAAAATGTACACTAGAAGAAAATGCAAGAAAAAATTGAAGGAGCACAAAGCACAGCACAAAATTTTCCATGCGTCCCGCAGCCCAAACTCCTCTGTTTAACCGATCGCGTAAAAAGTTGCCAGCAAGTCGACCGGAACGGGAGAAACCCGAGGGTCGACGGTACTCCGCGGCGAGCGTAAAATAAAAGCGTCGCGGTAGCTACTAAACTGTTCTTCCATCCGCCACGGTATACGATAAACGCCCGGTTTTACGTGCAAATCAGTGCGAAACTTCGAACGACCATCGCTTCCGACGTGCCCGGAACCTTTTCTGCTGTTGGCTGCTTAAAAGCGGCCCCCTTTGCGAGCCTCCAAATGGTCCTCCAGAATGCATCGACGCCAGACGCGGCTTTAACGCGCGCGCGAACGCAAAAGAGCAAGATGGAGGACCAAGGATTACTTTTAGAGAAAAGAAACGCTTTCACCTATCGCGGTAGTCGCTGCAGTTGTGTAAAGTGCCGAGTTTCCTTGTACAGTACGGCTCATGATTATTCGAACGTTCTGAATGCTTCAAGGATACACTGTTACATTTGAAATAATACTATTTCATGTGGTTTATAGGCTATACAATGATGCAATTGTACTTGATTGAAATATTGTTTACTAATTTTTCTTCAAATGTCATTTAATTGTTGTATTCTTTACTCTGACTACTGTTATACAGAGTTTTTAGTATCCATTTATGTACATCAAAAAGTAGATTAGTATATTAAAAAGCTGGTTGTTTTTAGATACCGATAGTAGTATAGGACATCTATGATTTAAAACTAGTAAAGGTTTTGTTGAAAGTGAAGAAATATAAATATCATGTATTTCAGTATAATTTTGTACCATTGTAGGATAATTCGAGTGCATGCATACATGTATATTGCAGTACCGAAGAATGTATTGAGTGTATCGTAAGCTTTCACATCATTTTTAAATTAGAAAAGATTATAATTTTGTTTTGTATTCTGTTCATAAAAAGGTTTTTGTTGAATATTTGTTGGGTACATTTGTATTCGGAATTATAATAAGCAGAATGAGTATATTATATAGAGACGAAACAGTGTATTCGTGTTTAACAAGCCGTATGTTGGCGATTGAGTCGAACTCAGTTACTTCGAAATCCCAGTGAGTTACGAAAAATTTTATTTGATGAATTTTGTTTTGTATAAAGTTACCCTATTGTATTACGGTTATACCAAATATTCTGTATTCCATTTTTACTGTTTAATTGGGATCGTATACGAAGGAAGCTTCGTGGCTCTAGATTGGGGAATAGCTTTGTTTCGAGTGTCATTTAAAAAATCCATTCATAAAAATTTGTATACCATTTAAGCATAGATCTACATTCTTTGAGCATTATTTGTTTTCTACGTAGAGAATCAAATCGATTCTTTCAAACATTTTATTCATAAATAATGTAAAATAAATATATTGACACATTATGCATGCATTTATACCTGAAACAAGCATATTTAAATTGTACACTTTTGAAAAGAATATTTATTACAAAGAAATTTCGTTCAACATTTTCAAGTGATTCTTTCACTGCCATTTTAATTGGAGTTGGTGCTCGTATAAAGACTTACAAAATTGTTTGTTACATGTTTAGTGAAAGGTAAATATGTACATATATATGTCTGGAAAATTCTGCTGAAAACATATTTATTATTTCACTAATTTAGCATAGCATTCGATATATTGTTATAATTATAACACAT
Organism: Nomia melanderi; assembly: GCF_051020985.1. Taxonomy (NCBI): domain Eukaryota; kingdom Metazoa; phylum Arthropoda; class Insecta; order Hymenoptera; family Halictidae; genus Nomia; species Nomia melanderi. The sequence goes on from NC_135005.1 coordinate 1,844,401, forward strand.
AGCCACCAATCAAATAACTGCTTCAACGGGTTTTTCGTTTTAATTCTTTCAAAACAATTGTCATGAAAATAGCACGCTGCATAATACTAATGGTTTTCTGTTACATCGCAACCAAATGATGAACTCTTTCAAATCCAATTTCGTCGCAGGATCGATATTCAGTTTTATTTCAATTACTATATGTTTTACTGACTCATTTTAGTATTTACTTCAAATACAACTACACCCTGTGCAACGGTCAGGATGCACCACACAATTGACTTTCATTTTACAATTGATTTTTAAATTCCTTGAAATTGATCATTCAGAAACGGTATTGTCCATTGCTAATTAGTCTAATGTGTTCAGACACAATTGTTAATATAAAAATAGAAGATTGGCAACAATTTATATTGCAAAGGATTAAAAACACCTCCCGATATTGTGTAGATCATGAGTGTCACTGACTTGTATTTTGAAACAATATAAAAAACAGTTATATAGTTTATGAAGTTTCAATCACTATATTTCTTTTAATAGAATTTTCAAAGTATATCAAATTCATAATCATAAAATTTAAATAATTATATTTATATTTTAATAAAACTTTCAAAGTATATTAAATTGAAATTGTAAATAATTCAGAATCATCTCATCATAATTTATATATCTAATTTATCATCACTGAATGTATCAAGATAATTTAAATTACATGTAAGGCTTCACCCTTCTTGTTAATATTAGTTATAGTAGATATAGATATACTGCGAACTCTGAAACTCTTGTCCTTTTAGCTATTTAAAGACTAATTGGTTTTGATAAACATAGCTGGCAAAGAAATTGTAATGCCAAGAATAAAATAATTCTACCTTTATTTCATCAATGTTTCTGAAATACATTGAGTGAATATTGTAAAGTGTTCAGAATCATCACCTGACGATTTCTAACTCAATCATACCACTGTCCTGTGCATTGTGACATTTCATGTTATCTTGGAATTTGCAACCATTGTATCTTTGTTTCAAAAATATTTCCGAAGCATTATCGGCTTGAAGGAAATATCCGAAGCAAGATCTTTTTATGGATAACACGACACTCCTCGAGATCCGTGAACCGTGTATTAAGCACGTTTCGCGGCAATACACTTATCCGCGTATCTCCAACTGACATAACAGGGGGAACCAAAATAATCCACTTGGCCTTGAAGACGGATTGTCTCGTGAAGTCTACTCTGTCTTCTAGCAGCACGAATGTTGCGCTGTAAGTATTACAAGGGTAGCAGGGTCTGCGCGAAGGGTTCTGTCAGAGCATAAAACGAACGAATGACGAGAACCAAATGGAAAAGGGATTAACTAGCCGAGAAATACAAGGAAATCTATATTTTGTATATAATATGTATATGTTACGGTAAATGTGATTAATCCGGTAATTATGTATAATTGCTGGTTATTATATATAATCACCACTAAGTTTGGTAAATGTGATGAATTCTTAAATTGCGAGTTGGGAATTACATAAACTCGCCGATTAATTTGATAAATATTCAAGAATTCATCACATTTACCAAAATTAGTGGTGATTATATATAATAACCGGCAATTATACATAATCACCGGATTAATCACATTTACTGTAATATATATTTGATATGTGAATGTTTGTATATTTGTAACGCTAACATCTCTGGTGTAAATCCAATGTAGTGTATTTTGCACGCTAGTAGTTTTATGTAGTAATGCTAGTTGTAGTGATTGTAATGCATTTTAATACTACCATTTTTATTTTTGGAAAACAAGAAGATTACACAGAGATATACGATGAAACGGTTTATTGGTTTGTCGCAGAAACTGCTTAGTGGGCCGTGGTTATTCGGTGAAAGTGTCGGATCTTGGTTCCGGAAGGAACGCCTACGCCGCTGACTATTTCCGGGTCGAAGGTCGACCTCCACTGCCAATTCGGTGGATGGCTTGGGAATCCATGCTGATGGTAAGTAATTAATTAGTCTGTCATTGAACAATCTGTTGGAATTTCGAACATCCACGTCGAGAATTCAGACAATTGAATTGATTATGCTTATTTGAAGTTTGGGATATAATTCGGCATGAATTCCCCTTGAGAATGCTAATTATTTTAATAATTGATACTAACAGTTGATGTTTCTTAAGTAATACATTTTAATATATTTATATGAAGCTTTTTCTGTGCTTCAAAGAAGCAGTCATACCTTTTATTCGGATCGTTTATTTTATTTTGGCGCCAGTAATAACAGCTATTATAGAAACATACGAAATTAAAGTAACTATTTTTCGCTCAGTAATTATAATAATATATAATTATATATTGGCAAAGGTTATTCCTGTAATGAAAAATAATCTGTTTTCTAAATGTCGGTGCTGTTTTTATATAGCCACTTTTAATTTGATAACATTTCATATTTAAACATCAAAGTACCATCTAAGTACTATTACATTATTATCACCCCGAAGTGAGTTTAATTAATACATTTGAATCTATTAATAAAATTCGTTTTCCTGTCATTATACGAAGCGTGAAAAATGATTTAATTAATTTAAACATTTTTTTGCGAATCTAAAGTACCCAGGAGGAATTTATTTACTCATGATAATATTTACAGTAGGCAATCAGCTTAATGATTAACACTAACATTTTTTTAAATTAATATTGGAGGTGCAGTAGCGCAATAAATAAATATATATATATATATATATATATATATATATATATATGTATATGTATATTGTATATTAGCCAATATATAATTTGTTTGTTTTTTCTTTGCATCAATTTCAAATGTTTAATATACTTGATATGTACCTAACTGGTACATATTGAATGATGGATCGATAATAAAATAATTCAGGTCCTGGCCTAGTGTGTATAATATATAAATATTTAAAAACTATTATGACATACGACTCCATTTTATTCGATTCATGTGTTATACATCAACTATAGAATTGTTTCCTGGTGCCAAAAAGTTAAGTTATTAACGAACCAAAATAAATATCAGGAAAATTAAGATGGCTTTCATGAGATAGTAATTCTTACAATTTCTTCGACGACATTAGTTAATACTCATTTTCCACTAATCTTCTTGCTATATCAATTACATATTTATTAAAACTGCACAATTCAGAAAAGGTTTCTTGTCAAGATCGTAGCTCAAATTACGTTACCTCGAAACGTAGTATCCCTGACAACAATAGTCATTAATTAATTTTCTACCAAGTTAGTCGATGTATCTACAACCCCATAATTATTACTTTAACTATGAAATATGATCAATAATCATATTCTACTGCTTTAAAAATTTAATTTCGCTACATTCAACTTCCTCGAAAATTATAACGCAATTAATTTGATGAATCTAAATCGTTAGAATCGTACACAGCGTGCTGCAGTGAGGGGAAACGCGAACGTGATCCAATGGTTTTATTTCGAGCCGTTTCGGTCAGTGATGTTTAAATGGACCGTGGCTGCACATTCGCGCGCGATGAAACTCGGTTTGGTTTTCGCGAATGCCCGTTGTCCGTTTTGAACGCTCGAAATCAAAGCCTCGATTTTCGCACTCGAACGGATGGACGGAACGTTTATTTTTGTTTCAATATTTGCCCTCAAGATTCGTCGATCCCGGTTTTAGTAAGCAGGAACAGTATCGATCATTGTTTAATAGCTTGCCTCCGAGTGCCTCAACCAGTTACGATTTCGAATGCTGCCTCGATCCGCTGGAAACCATTTTAACCTTCCTCCTTGTTCAGAAACCCATCTACGCTGATCCACGGGGATCGAAGGAACTCGAACTAGATTTAAACAGCCGTGCCGGTCTAGAACGGGGGCGAGCAGATTACTGTGCATCAAATAGCTAATTACCTGGAACATTTGCTTCTTAATCACGTTCCCAACATCAATTTCTGGAAAACAAGCTAATGAGTAATATGTTAATGTAAAAGAGAAATAGCAATTATTATTATACATTTGGTATACGTTATTTATATTTTCATGAATTACGTATATATTATGACGTCTTGAGTAAAATTATTATTAACATTGGCTTCTTAGTTACATTTCGGAATTTCAGTTTTAGAAAACTATATAGTACGTGTAGTGTATTATGTAATACTTGCAAAATTATGTTTATAGTTTTAATTTAATACTAACAAAATTAATTAAACGAAACAGGATATTAAATACTTGGAATAAATTGATATTAAACGAAATTTAAGGACGTAATAATAAGCTGAAATAATATTAATCCTTTCCACTGAAGAGGCGACTGAAATAATATTAACGCAGTAAAATTGTAGAATTTAAAATTCAATATTAAATTCTGTGTAAGGTATCAACACGTGAGACATGAAGATAAAACAGTTATGTCTCTTAATTTATGCAAGATTTTTCTTTACCTTAGTTGCAAATAATGTTATCGATATTTCAGCAGGAAATAATGAATATTTATAATAGTAAATATTATCGAGAGCAAAGGGTTAAAATCATTCGCAGAACACAAATTCCGAGACGTACACAGAAATATCCCTACGGGAAGATATCCAGAAGTTTCAGCATCAAAACGAACGACCTTTCCACATTAAAAAAGATGTACAAAGCTTTATAAATCTAATATCAATTCCTGTAGTTTCTAAAGTCAATGTATCGTAAAAATTCCATAACCTTCAGTGCCAATAAAAAAGGAGCATACACATTCGAGAATTGAAAATTTGAATTTATATAATGGCACTGCAGCGTACAGTAACGGAACAAACATCAAAGGCGACATACAAATCTCGCGCCGTAGTTAACAAAGCAAAAGACTCGAACAGTTTTTTTCCGTGTGGTGAGTGGAGCCGATGGTTATCGCGTGGTTCTCCCAAAGAAATATGAAACGGGCCGCTCGTTCGCGATGAAGTCGCTAGAAAACATATTCCGCGTAGCGGCGGCGCGATCGAGCCACGGTGAATTTATCGGCAGCACGCGTTATGCCAGTACATCGGTGTAACAAATGGGGTCGCGGCAGACGTATTTTATTCGGCGAATCCTGTTTTTAATTTCTCGTCCGCGGCCCAGCCGACATTGGACTGTCGATCCGCGAAACCGCGAACCCTCATCCCGCTAGAACTGTCTGCGGTCGCGCGGCATTAGCGAATCGAGCTTATTCCCCGTGTCATCGCGGAACCCTAAAAGTCCCGACGAGGGTGCGGCTTCCCGCCCTGCCCTCCTTCCCATATGCGTTCCACAATTCGTTTTCGATGTTGAGTCAATTTTTTCTGCTTAAACCGCCCGACAATCCCGACACGATCGCTTCACTTATTGGGGAACATTCTGAAGTATTTTGTAAAGCTAATGTCGAAAAAACTTTAACCTCTTAACACTAGAATCACTGAGCATTTAATATTGTAATAATAAATTATTTTCAGTTTCTTTAGACATTCATTGTAGTATTCAAGCGAAACCATTCATTTTCAAGATCATTTCGAAATATTCAGTGCTTTTAAGATATCAATAATTGCGAAACAAAAAGACCGAAATCAGTCATTTTGACTGGCACAATAGTTAGTGTTAATGCAGGCCTGTTTAACAGGCCTTTTCGCGAGCAAGAGGAGTGTCGGTTGTCCATCGGCAGATCTTTATCAGGACAGGGTTAACCCTTTACGATCGGTACATTTTTCTAGCGGCAATACCAACTAGTTGAAGCAAATATACATTTTTAAAGCTATTTTTCTATAGGTGATATATATATTACGATCGAGTAATATAACACTGTATCCAGAAAAAACATAATGCCACCATATTGGCGACACGGATTTTGAAGACAAATGTTGAATGTCGGCACTGTAGTGGCACCGATCGCAAAAGGTTAACACGCACCATACCAGCACTTTCCCTACCGTAACTAGTCAAATAACTTGCTACAAAGTAGAGATAAACAAATTAGATGATACATTTTTCATAGTGGAAACAGGAACAAAAGGAAGGCTGAAAATTGAAAAATCAATTAATCGAACAATATAGGAATTGATATAAAATTAAATGAATAAAAGAAAACGCAGAGTTTTAAATCCGGCCATTTGACCACTTCCTGGTACAGTTATTGTTAAGGGGCCCACACACATTGAAACTTACGGCGATCATTTGTCGCTGATTATGTTTGGGTGAGTAAGTAATTGATGTCGGTTTCCAAACCTTATCTTCAACAGACAATCAGTTTTTTAATTCCAATAAAATTCTGGTTTTCCAGAATTGATGAATCCTTTGAACGCATTTTCAGCGGCTGCTTGGTTGGTAAATATCTTCCCTTGCAAATAATAGTCGAGATGTTTGAAAAAGTGGTAATCAGTTGGCGATAGGGTCGAGGAATATGTTGAATAAGGCAGAGTTTCATAACCCAATTCGTTCAACTTTTGTAGCGTTGATTGTGCGACGTGTGGTCGAGCATTATCGTGTAGAAGAATTGGGCCCTTTGAATTGACCAATATTGGATTTAATCGAAATGTTTTGAACCAACGTTGCACCGAGCGTTCATTCATAATATTTTGTCCAAATGCATCGTTGATATTACGAGTCGCTTCCACAGCTTTATGACCCAGTTTATACTCATACAAGAATATTATACGAATTTGCTTTCTATACATTTTTAAGTTAATAACGTGAAGCGAGCACAATTTAACTGTAAAAAAGCATACCTATCAGCATGTAGAGCGATATTTGCGCTGCAAAATTATATTACAAACATTTCGACTGGTACGGTAATTCTAGTGTTAAAATTAAAGTAGGGGAAAGTTCCCTATATTTGATCAGTTAAACAAATACATCAATAAATTCGAAAATGTGTTGATATTTTCGAGTAGAAAAAATTGAAAACAATCTTAGCGGTATGGTTGATACGTGCATACAAAAAACTGACTGAAACATTATGTGCTTGGTTACAAAAGAATATATTTATAATAGCATCAACGGTCCAATTTAGGCAATCGGTTTCTTAATTTCGACTGCAGGTAACATTTACGTACTATAAAAGTATAGAAAACAATTCTGATTTAACAGCATACCGAAGAAAACTGAATAAAATTTGTATTTGAAACTATAGAAATAAACTATATGAAAATAAAAATAACGCGAATTATACGAAAGTATAAAATAAATTTGTATTACCCAACGTCGAAATAAAACCTTGCCCTTATTAAACAGCACAGGAACTATAATTTCTCGCTAAAAGTTATATCGCTGATTTCTTTAGCTTTAAAACGCCGCAATTTGAGTAGATTATCGGTTGATAAACATTCGCAATCGGAAAGCCGATTATAAGGTTTCTGGTAGATAAAGCGTTAATTGGGAATGATAAGTTAACTAAGACGATTTCACCTGGTAAAACTTTAAATAAATATTCTACGGATTTGTGATACTATCTAATGGAATCGTTCCAAGACTCCCTAAAAAGTTAAACCCGAAGCGTTCTGCGTTCGTTAAAACGCAGTGGCTCTTGTTAGAGTATACACAGTTCGATTTACCAGCGATCCCAGTGTACGTTTGAAAAACAGAACGAGATTGGTCATGTTTATCCTTCAGGAATCCCCGGAAACGCGAGTCATTCCTCGGGGAATGCAGACACGTCTCCGACAATGGGGATTTTTCCGTGTTCCACGGTCCGGGTGAACCATATGTGACAAGTGGAATAAGCCAGCGCGTGATCAGACGGGACCATTGAATACATCAACTCGCGTCTGTCGCAGACGAACCGTTCCATTTCGATTTGCATCAATACTTTCTATATTCTGAAATTTTGGTAATTATTTACAACACTGATTCCTCATCGACTTCGATGACCTTGGAATATATTGCTGAGAACTTGATTCTGAACAACTTTTTCCTATACATGTACCGCTGCTCGGCTTTAGTATTCCAGATATTCACAAAAATATGTCTGGGAATGGAGAGTTTTCGTACTTATTTGCAAGAACAATCCTTGTATAATCTTCATCTTGACATATATTGTTAAGGTCACTGTTCTGTACAAAACTTTAAGCTTTTTGACAGTGAGTATTGGTTCAGTATTTGTGAAGCATTACAGTTTCGCATTGCGCTAGAAATTTTCGTGTTTATTTTCATTTAGTGAAGTTGTGTTTCTCAAAATATGTGTACTCGAACGTCTTTTAGATAATAGAGACTGGCATTAGTGAGGCTGGTTTCTTTGAGGGGAGCGAAATCTGCATCTCTGGAAAAACTAGTGAAATTTTAAATTACCGAAATTTTAATTAGGTCGACTATGGTAACAAAACCGTACCACGAACCGGTCAAATGATTGGTTTTGAAGTTTGATTTAAAATTGTGCGTTTTTTCTCGTTCATTTAATTTTATATTAGTTCCTATATTGCCGGATTAATCAGTTTTTCATTTTTTGTTGTTCTTTTTGTTTATATCTACACTAAGAAAAATTTCCCATCGAATCTGTTTACTTTATATTGTAGTCAAGTATTTGACTGATTACGGTAGAAATAGATTTATACAAAGCGTTGATACAGTTAGTGTTAACACGTTGATTTCAACGGTGGAAAGATTACAGTAAGAAAATTGATGTGGAATAAAAATATTTAGTAATATAAGTAGCTGGAAAATAGTGCGATATTCGTACTGTGATACTAAATCATTAATAATTATTTGTAATGCCATTTGCCTTTATTACGAAAGAATATGTATTACTATACAAAACACTCAAAATTCTCGTGGCAGTCAATCTGTTAACCCATCTGCTCCGGCATGCATGCAATAGAATGTGATCTTTGTGAACGGAACGCATCGTTCGTGAATCGATACTGATATATGAGACACGTTGCTCTATAAAGTAGTAATACATAAAACCCTGCATCTAACGTTACTGGAAACACATTTTTATGTATTAAAATACACTCCCGAAATGTACTTTAAAGAAGAACGAAGAACTCTTTTTGTAGAATTGTTTGCGTTATTTTTTGTCTTTGTTTACTACCGAGGATTGAAAATTTTAAGTTAGAAATAAAGAATTGAAAGCATTTGGCCGAACGTACCTGTTACAAAATATTGTTAATGCATCACTTCTCTTAATTAGGATTTTTTTAAGGAATTACTCATAATTGGTTGTTTCTTTAACATTCAATAACAAAATCTTATTTAACTAGTTACAAAGTCTTCTCGAAATTTCTGAAGAAGATTAAGAATATGCGTCACTTCACGGAATTACAGTTTATTCAGCATCACATTACTGCTATACTCAACAACTTTTTTGCATGTTTCACAATATTCATGTATTTAACATTTTGATAGTGAACAAAATACGGAAACATTTAGTTGGTCCAGTATTTCACCAAAAATAGTTCTTAAAGACTGTACATCCAATAAATGATTATCCACACAGATTACACGTTCAGTCCTCTTAGAACCAATTATTAGATCGTGTAAAATAAATGAGCAATATTTTTTATCAATTAATCGATGAAAAAAGGAGAGAGAAACGAAGAAAGTTATACAAGTGTCTTATGTTATAAATCACTTGGTTACGTAAATATTTGAAATTATTAATATTCCAATCATTGAGAATGTTTCTACTTGAATTGATGCGAAATGGAATTATGAATAAGTAATTACGGATGAGTGGCTGAAAAACATGTGATCGCGTGGTCTCTCTTTGAAATTGACTCCGCCGCGCGACCAACTTTCCCAGAACTCTCGAAATGAAACCACGCGTTGTATTTCCTAAAACATGCACGTATGCACACACATGTAGATTTCAAACACGGTATCTCTTTAATTTCAAACGCCACAAGCATCGCTGAAACCAATTAAACGTGTTGTTCTCCATACCGAATTCAGTTATATGATCCTTTGGTGGGTAGCCCTGAATAATCGTAACACATACTCCTTCAAACTGAGTGGAATCTTCAATCCGAACAAGTTGGTATTTCTAGTTCTATTGTTTGATCGAACTACGGGTTCGCTTTTGTGTGTCAACGTTCAATTATTCTGTAACTTCTTCAAAAATAAATGACACGATGAGAATTTTCAATTAAATTTTAATAAACTCCATTTTGAATAGTCTTTTCCATTTCCAGTTTTATGAAACACTCGTTTCGGTCGAAAAATGTTTTACAATATTGAAATAACTGCGTTTACATAAAGATTTAAAAGCTAATAATAAGGTTAAAAATGTAAAATAATACTTTTTCGTTACAAACTTCGTTTAAAAATAGATTAATTTCGACTATTTATGTTAGGTAATAACACTTGAGCCATGTATCTCTCATTTTTAAATACATCCAATTATGAAAATGTTCGAGCAGTTGAAAAATTTGAAAATTTTAGAAGACCCCGGAAAATTTCTTACGACTACTGCTCAATTTAGGACGTTCAGTGACAGACACTTCAAAAGATGTGGGTCGTCCCTGTAATAAAACAGCGGACCAACCAAGTCATACGACGATATTTTCCAAGCTTGGTGAAAGTCCTGAGAAATCAGCTCACCCTTAGGACAGTGGTATCACTCGCTTAGAATACAATGGAAGGAAGGTTGGGTCAGTGACCAAAAACATTCTGAGAATTAGATTAGAAACCTCCAGCAAAAAGTTTTAAATAAATAAAGACTAGCAATTAACTGACTATATATAGTTATATAGAATAAATGTTTATAAATATATTGTATAGCAAGGACATAAGGATGCAATTGTTTCGTATAAACCATAAACATATATATTTTGAGGTACGACAAAAATTGTCCCAATTATACAACGTTTATAAATATCGACAATAGCATGTTATTATTCGTATCCTAAAAAGTTTAATATAAATTAGTTAATATTCGTTTATGTTTAATCTGTCAAGTAAAAAATTGAGTAGAAAAACAATTTATTTTATATCTATTTTCAATTAGCAATTAAGATGTATCATAATAAAATATTTTGCATGGTTTCATTTTCTTTAATATTTTCTATTTTTTGATAACATTGACATATTTCTTTAACATTATATAACATCAACCAGAAAATCTTTCCATTTCTTTATGATTTACATTGTGATACATAGATAAATGTTCCAAATAAACAAATACATTGTCCAATATTTTGATCTATGAATACTACTTCATTGAACTAATTTCGTCATAAAAACATATAGAAAAACTTTCTAACGAAGCCAGTATTTTACAAAGAGGTAACACGGTGAATCACGTTGAAAGCAAAGTTCGCTGAAACGTTCATCTTGCCGCAGTTTCTGCTGGTTCCGCTCCTAGAGCACAGCGTCGATCAACTTATCAACAGGGAGCCATTACCATCGGAAATCGCGTATGAATGAAATCCGTGCAGCGGCAAATTGATAGCTAAATGGTAATTCGAGTAAATGGGAAACGAGCGGGCGATATAGTATTTTGCCGGTCGTTCACGTAGTCATTTCAAATTGACTGCGATCGTTAATGTTTCATTATTGCCATCGTTTATTCGACCTCCGCCATTGTGCCGCGTTAATGAAACGAGACCGGTCCGGGCCGGGCGAAACGCCGTTTCAAGAATTATTCGGAATTAGCGTCGATTTAATGATTTAACGTTTGACTTTATTAAGTTGAACGACGGTGCGAACTAATGTCCCCCGATCGACCGTCGTAAACTTTACGACAGCCAGCCGCGCTCAAATCGTTTTGATATTAAAGCCGACGCGTGGCTGGCAAGTAAATAACGAAGGAACGTTTCTCATCTAGAAACGAATTTCCTCTTACAATTATAAAATAGTGAAACGACATTGCAACGTGATAGAAACTTTTTGATTGAGTTAAATTTACCACTGTTGAATACTATATGAAAATAGTTGCCTGAAGTATGCCATTGGAAAAATGTAAATTCAATATTTAGTATATAAACATTTCGTTGCAAGTCTAATTTCTTTTTTTCAAATTAAATTTTTCAAAAACTGACAAGGATTGAGCAATTTCTTTTTTGAATTTATATTTAAAATAGGAAACTATAGAAACTCTTCAGTGGATAGTGCAAATCAAAGGCCGTGTTACGTGTTATTTGGCAACATAATAGACTTACGTGAGTTTAATTTAACAACTAAATACAACTAAATTACTGGAAACACTGAACGGTATAGTAAATATTTTTAGCGCTGCATAAAGGATGTGAAACATTGTTTAAATATACAAATTTTAACAATTATATATTATATATATATAATACAATGATTTACACATTTGTTCGCATATTTTTTATAAATATGCAGTATTTATTTATTTACCTACAACAGTCCTCTGTAACATATTCTTCATAATACTTTAATCAAAAGTGTTATTTGTAATTCTGCGTCTCTAATTCTACTTTCTGTGAAGAATCATGCCAGTATATGATTAGATATGGCGATAAACTACACGTTACATAAAAGTAATAATAAAATTGCTATCTTTGACAAGTTACACTATAGCTCAATAAAGAAATAACCTTTAACTTCTCGACCTCGTTGTTCTTATTCCCAGATCTTTCAAGCAGATACTTCACGAACTAGGATAAGATTGAAGAATCTTTAGATAAAACTTACTTTTGTACTTCGTGCTACATTCTCTTGCGATAGTATTTTATGAATCTACGGTTCTGGGCCATTGATCAAATTCAGAAGGTTATAACATTATGATAGGTATTATATTTCTTGTAATTGTTAACTTTTTGACTACTTGTTAATCCCCGTTGGACTACCCAGATGCATAATGTAGAGTATATCGAAAATCTTGCATAATCATTTCAAAGATACATGATTATGAACTTATAAATATCCAACAAAAACTTTTGGTATCACAACGTTAACAATCATTAACGTTTCGTTTTTATCTTCAATGAGTATATGTCTTTCCTTTTTGTTTTTATTCACAATATAAATGAGTTTAGTCATTACGTAGAAGTTAACTTTGCTCAACGCGGCGGGGAATTTACAATTCAACGATCGGACAAAAAATATTGTTTCTAATTGAATTGAGATGTAGTGGTGCGTGTCGATGCACTGTTCGTTTTATAATACACGTCTCGAATCAATACGATATAACTGACATGCCTGTACATTTCCATATAAATCTGCTACACTGTAATATTTTTTTTACTGTAACAGTATCAAATGAATAAACGCGTGAAACATGAATATACTTTTAAATAAAACTAAACAGTAACGTTTTAACATATTATTCAAACAATGTTCGATAATATAAACAGCCACAAATCTTTCTACTTAGATTTTGTGGTTAATGAAGTACCGCATAGACAACTTTCATTAAGTGAAACATTTTCGAAACGTTTAAAAAAGTTGGATTTAAATGTGTGCATACAAGGCTGTTTATTTAACGAAAAGTCAAGTTTGTGTGTTTGTATTTGTATTGTTCGATTTACGAAATGTAGAAACTAGAAATTTATTAGAAACAATTTCATTCTTAATTTTCAGTTTACTTTTTTATACAAAATCATCATCTCTTTACTTTTACCACCTTGTATATTGAGGCTCCAACCATAGTGTGATTGATTACATCGAAAGAATTATCGATAAAGTAATTTAAGAGCAAGGAGAAACCCTGAAGAACATAACCATCCGCAAATGATTAATGATGTTTGCACACGTGCTTATATTTTCCATGCGTGCAGAGCGCTTGCGTCGAAAGCTGCATAAAACTTATGAACTTACCCGATAAAATAAAAATATTATCCAACGTATTTTACCATAAATCACAAGTCGGTTCTTATGAAATATTGTGTTGCAATATAAATAGAAAATATTCATTTGAATACTTCACACCTTTGCATATATTCCATCAGCAAACATTGATAATAAAATATGTTTTTACGAATACATCAGATATTTTATACAAATTTTAAATTTTTCTTTCATTTTTATTATCTTCTAAAATTACAATGAATATTTTAAGAGAACTGTGTAGAAATCTGAAAGTTTAAAAATATCAATTATTCTAAAAGATTCAGACCATATTCTTTTCGTTCACTGATAACTTCTGCAGTTGAAAAATCAGAAATAACCAATATAAACCCGAAGAATAAAGAAAATTATCTACGAGCGCTACTATTTAATTCTGATACATCGGTTAGGAATAGACATTCACTAACAGTAAAACAATGCTTCAATACAAATCTTCTAGAAAAGCAACAAGAGTTTTTTCTAATACACTGCATACTAAGGGAATTTCACAAAAAATTCGAGATTAAAATATAAATTTGTTTAGGAAAACTTATTTTGATATGCAAATTAAAATTGTATAACGATTTATTTGTATATATTTATGTAATATATAATGTTAGTCATAAAAGTGTTCGTCTACCTATTTGTATAATGTATTTACAATATTTAACAAACATTAAAAGTGAAATTATTAGGAGTAATTTATATTGTCATGAAATTCAGTTGACATATTTTAAGCTACAATACATTAAATGAACACTTTCGCGACAGGCGATAGCCGGACAAAACGTTTAGCCGAATACGAGCATATAATTTCTAAAAGTCTGTAACTGAATACGGCAAGGTTGTATTGTTTGTAGATATGTGAATATAATACTTATAGTTATAATACTTATAGTCATTGGTTGCTCAATGTTTTAAAAAATTAAACATTATAAATGCGTAGAGAAAAAGTTTGTTTTTTAATAAAGCTCAGCTACGGAATTTGAAATAACGTAGGATTACGTTGCACGTATCCTACTAAAAAATTTCAAACGATGTAGGACTATGTTTCCCGCCGCGAAAGTGTTAAGAAATTATATACGGTTTACTTGTTGTTAGAATAAACATTACGCAATGTAGCAAAATATGTTAAACATAGAATAGATAAGTTGATGTCTCTTACTAAGTATAATAACTGCATATCTGTAAATGATACAACACCGAAAGGTAATTCGTGTCATTTATATTGCACCAAATATGTTGTATATTCTTGTTAGTTTTATTTTGTGACTAAAAAATAATTACAAGAGCTGTAAAACACAGCCAATACATAAGAGATCTTCGCAACACAACATATACTGACACAATAAAGAACGCCCATTCATTCGACTTTTGTTTCTTCCTTTCTCATAACCTTAAACACCATCTTCACTTCAACTAAATTCACTTCAACGTTAACCTTATTATTCTATAGAACGACATCGTGAATTCTTAATAATTCTACACATACGGAATAATACATTCTAACATCCTGTATCTCTGTGACTCGAAAAGCCACCATTTAGTCTACCCAGAGTCAAGACAAAGTTGCACTCAACTGTATCGCATCGATTCGTACTACGCACTAGGCAGCAGTACGTTAGCGAGCTAATTAGAAATCGTACCCGGGACGTATACACACGCTCTCGCGCACGATGAAGTACGTTTATAAGATTCTAGGAGGGCGCGTGATCCGTAAACTCGTCGGGTGCGTGTACAGTCTTTACCCCCGGATGGAGTAGTTCCCTGAAATTACGTAACTAAAGCACTTACGTCGGAGTAATTTCTCGCCCGGCAACGATACCACCTGCCGCGGCGCGCGCTCGACGTCCCCGTAAATCGGTTTCAACTTCGAATGGCACCCTTACGGCCAGGTGACGAGGAAAATCTTCTAGCGTGCAGCGTACTCTAACCGACCTCTTTCCTTCTCCCTTCGCAGTGCACTTCATTTTTCCGGTCGGATCTGACGATAATGAAAAATCGACGCCATTACCGAGTCAATCTCCCCGCCGCGGCGCGGCACAGCGCGGCCGGAATGTTTTATTTATGACTCTCTCCGTTGTATTTTAACGCGAGGCCCCCGGTCTGATTGATTAGGTGTGGGAGGAAGGTGAATTAATTAATTGCGCCGAGGTCGAATCGAACGGTTGATTTCCCGTCGAATTTCGCGGTACGATGCCGGGCACCTGCCCGGAATTCTCCTCGGTTTTCCGTGCTGTTTCTCGGTCCGTCGGCTTTTTCGCGGAAGAGAAATACGCGACCGCCGACCGAGCTAACCGCAAGACGCGTCGGTGACATCGCGAGAGATCGGCGGAGGAGAGTAAACGTTTCATGGTGGAGGCGTTTACATAAGGTCGTATGCGAACGAGACTTTACGCATTGATGGCGTTGTTTGATTGATTTTTAATTATTGCTGATCAACAGGTTGTAATTTTTTGATAAGCCTTTTCATAATAATGTGGATTGTTAATGAATCATTGAACGAGAAATCATCTCAAGTAATGTAATTTAATCACTTACATTATTGCTTAATTAGTGTGTATTATTAGCTCATACATACGGTGAATTAATTTCGCATTATCGCCGGATGGCATTTATGTGATATCGGATTAATTTGTGAATGATGTTGTGGACATGAATACTTTAATATTATGGTTATATTATAACTATTATTATACTATCGTTGTATCATTACACTATTACGAATTACCATATCACCAGTGTATCAAATATAATACTTCACACTATTGCTTTTGTTAAGCACTCGTGAACGCTGATCCGGCTCAAAGGACCAAATGTACAGCACTTAGATTGTCTCGAGCACTTTTGAGTATATGCTGAATTTTTCTCGAAGGACCACCCAATGTTGAGACTAAGAGTTCTAATGACTGATTGACTGAATGATGTACCTCCCCGAATGGAGGTTTTCTGAAGCGATTCTAATTTGTTCCTGAATGCTAAATGAACGTGTTCCTGATTGAACGTATTCCTGTTTCTAATTCTCAACTGATTCTGATTCTGGTTTGTTTCTAAACTGTGTTCTAACTGTACTGATGCTGTTTCTGTCTGATTCCAAACTCTGACTGATTCTCAACTCTCTGAAAGGTTTTTATAATCCTCCTGGGCCCATTCCCTCCCTCTCGATGTACGAAGGTGGGCCTCAGGGGCGTTTTTCCATCCCTTCCTAAGTATGATAACCACTCCTGTATCGTCCCCTTCCAGTATGCCCGTAGCGCGGCATTTCCCTGGAGCGGGGGTGATGGAGTTGGTCGCCACGCTGGATGAATGTTTGGCAACGTTAGGGAAATTCGTTAGGTCAAGATCTTTGAGGACACTTTATTCTGAATTTTTAACGGACCCTATGGAACACGACTTTACGATACCTGGGCTAAAGTGAAAAAACAGACAATGGTTGATCTCTAAGCTGAACCTTTATGTGCCGCATATTGACTGCAGGCCGGCCTGCTAAAGTACCGAATGTAAAGCTAACGGTTATGAACGTCTCTATGAATATTTTCCCGTATCGTAAAATTGTCCCCTTGTTGTCTTAACAGCTGTATTATCATATGTTTAAAGTGCGTATGTTTATACATTTATGGTTTCTCCTAATCTGTAAGATTACAGTAAAATAATGACTTTTGTAAAATTGTATAAAATGTGTCGTTACGAAGAAGACAGAGCCTACTGAGAAAAATTCACTTTTACTTTCTTTTCTTTCTTATAAACTGGTATCTAAAGTTGTGTATGCCTATTAACACATGTAATATGATTACTATTATGTTATTCTATTAAGTGCGTATTTCTGTATTGTTATTTGTCTAAGCATTTCTTCGCTTACAATCCAGAAATACTAAAATACTGAGTTTTCCATACATTTTAAACGTAAGATTTTAATACAGACATAAATAACACAAAATTTGGTGATAAGGGAATATATGTATTTCATACTTCCGTTTGAACCGTGGAAAAAGAAAATTTTTAAGCTAATTTTTTTGATAGTACAGATGTAAGTAAGATTATAATCTTAATAATTACTAACATTTCCAACCCAACGTGGACCATCGTTGCTTTACAAGTTGTGCTGTATGAAATATGAAAACGCGCCGGGTTAACCAGTTAAGTGTGGAATTTAGTTTAAAAAATCTCTTATTATGCACACAATAAAATCAAATAAGGAAGTGTATATTCGTCAAACGCAGGCCAAACGCACTTATAATATAAAACGAAACGGAGAAGAATTACATGTTTGTCTAAGAAAATAAATAGTTTATTAGCTGAAAAGGTAGCACTATTTAGAGTTTTAAGATGACGTGTTTACTCGTCAGACGCAGTTAACTGGTTGATCGTGTTAACATGTTTCCGGTAGGTAAAATAAGTATCACCTGACATTCGAACTATCCTACCGATTTTTCAGAAATATTTTTACTCGCGACAGGCAAATATGAATCGATAATCTACAGTTTGGGGTAGTCGTCTTGTTAGCCGACTCCTTTTCCCGTGACAATGCGTCAGGAGTACTTGAATCCTTAGTACCACAAAGAAGAGTATCATAGGATTATTGGTTCCGTTTCTCAATTCACAAAATATTTTCACATGTATATACATTATATTATTATTTCTCGATGACAGTCTGCTCCATAACTATCGATTTTATCGGAATCGGATACTGAATGGAAATTGTATAGATATGAAAGGGTATGTGTTATAACAGAAGTAGAGGCGACGTTGAAATAAAATCGAACGATTTTGGCGCCTGATATTTTCAAAGCGATTGCTTGTTTATGACTTTACTGGTGAGTTTCTCTAGAGATGGTTCGAAAATTAAAATTGGTATATATGGTGGTGTTGATAAAAATTACCTTTTATATCTATTACATTACATATTGTGCGAATCCAAGGTGAAGTCAGTTAATTCTATTAAAGTTTGTTTAAAAATATTTAATTTTAACCATCCAGGACAGTGTAATTAATTAATCTAAATTATAGCAGTTAATTAATCGAGTGATCGATTTAGAAACTTTTTGAAAGTGGAATCTACATGACTTGTGGTTCCTTTTTTAGTAAATCTAATGTAATGGATTATCACGCGTTTAGAAATCTTATCAAAATCAAAGATTCCATTAATTTAGATCCATTAACTAAAGGAGTATTTATCTCTTTGAATCATGCAGAGTATATCGTTTATAAAAAATAAATGTAAAGCTGTTACTACATGTTACTTTGTTTTCAGAATAAAATTCCGTAAACAACAAGTTTAAATTCTATCCTTCATTGAAATAATAAACTTTATTAATAGCCACTTAATTATGAATTATGGTACTAAAGTATATTTCGTTCTGTGAAGTATTAAATAATATAATTGTATTTAAGATTATCGAATTTATTAATGTATTAAGTATATATAAATGAATAATTTTACGATCTGAGAAGGTTTAATGAATTGCTTTGTTGCGATTTGTTGTAAACAGGGAAGGCACACGACAAAAAGCGATGTTTGGGCATTCGCAGTGACGCTCTGGGAAATTTTAACATTCGCCAGGGAGCAACCATTCGAGGAGCTACCCGACCATCGTATCGTTGAGAACGCGACGTATTTTTACCAGGAGGATGAGAGGAGGGTAAGAATTCTTCGATATTTTCACACTCCATCCGTATACTTAACTTAAATGTCAACAATGAATCCTTAGATTACATTAAACATTCCCCAAACTTTCCGCGTTAAATTTTGATTCCTTTATCAATACTTTTTTCCCGTTTCATTTTTTTCTGATTAAAATATCTGTTAATTCAATAATTGCTTTGTATTTGAGAAATGTGAACATTAGAAGCATTGAAAGCAAATGGAGGTAAATATTTTAAAAATCTTTTATAAACTTTTATTCTACAACTTTTTCTTTAACTAAAAGTTTATAGAAGAGTTTTTTAAATATTTACCTCCATATGGCTACGGATATGCTAAATGATTAAAAGTACTCAAATTATTTGAAGAGTATTTTAGTTTAATTTATTCTTATTCTATAAGTACAATAGCTCCTCATTCAACATGAACGATTTCGTATTTGACAATAGAATAATATTTTCTCCTAAAATAATTTAACATAATCTCGCAATTTGAAGGTAATAGTATTACCGATGAATCCTCTATTTCCTTATCCTTAATCTTCTGATGTCCTTCTATTTCTCCATCTTTTTAAGCAATTGGTAACTTGTAGAGAAAAATGGGATAATTTTCTTTATTTCTTATAATTTGATACTATCTTTAAGATAATAAGAAAGCGAGCAGGAGAAAATAATAAAAGTTTGCAGCGAATTTATTAACAAAATATTTTTAAAATTTACCGATCTACCATCGTGTTTAGTTAGAATTCAGTTGTTTTAAAATGTAACAAACATATTCTCTGTATACTGCACAGAATTATTGACTATTTTTTAATTTCATTATTCATGAAATTTATGTAAGTGACCGATGACATATGGACGGAAGTGTAGGTCTGCAGAACTGGATAACAAACATTTCAACAGTCGATTTATGAGACCGTATATACCGGTGCGTGAAATATACATGCGACAAACGTTCACTGCCATTCAGAATGTTCGAGCACTGATTTATTTTTTCTCGAAAGCGAATTACTTTCAATCACAATGAAGTACTCTAAGCAATAACAAAGTAATAATTTCAATTTATTAATAAAAAAGTAATTTTTATACAATTGTATATTTTATCTATTAAATTATTCTATATTTTCTGTTGTATATCAGTTTCAATGGCTTATTTCATAGTACTCATTTCTAAACAGAATAAATCAAAAATAATTTTATTTCATATAAGTGTAGTTATCTTATAAACTGTACTTATACCAATGTCAAAGATAGTTTCTCTTATTACTTAAAGAAATTCCAATTTTAATGAATTCTGTTTTATTCGAATGCCATTTTATTTAAAAAAATTGATTACTTGATGTAAGTTTACAAGTTTCAATGTTGAAAGTTACAATAGTTATAATTATTATTAATAAAACTACAATAATTACAAGTTCGTCTTATACAAAACAAAGAGCTTCAAAAATTAAATTAAATAAATACCTTTTTTAATATAACAGAAAATAATATGCAATTTATTTTAAAACAACAAGAACATAAAATGTTTTCATTTTATATGTGGAAGATTTTAAAGCGAAAAGGTAAACGAAAATAAAATCAATTCACTATCATAATCACTTAAAATTAACTACCATCCATATCACGTTTAAATACTAGCTTGCTTTCTTCATTTTCTGTAGTTTTTATTATAGAATTTGTATGTTGCTCATTTCCTACTGACTGCATATATTATCGTTTTACGAGGAATCTCACTTTTACAATTATTTGTCAGCAATTTTTTAACTGCGTTATGTGGAGACAACATCTAAATTTTTAGTTCGCGTTACACAAGGTACCACTGTGCTTAGCATTCGTTGTTGTTCTGATTCACAGATTATCCTACCGTTACCGAAGAACTGTCCCAAAGACGTATACGACTTGATGCGCGAGTGCTGGCAGAGGAACGACGCGGACCGGCCGAACTTCCGTGAGATCCACCTATTTCTGCAACGGAAGAACCTCGGCTACAAGCACGGCGACTCGAACGACACCTGATACAGAGAACTGGAAGGCTGGAATCTGATCCGGCTTTCTATGATCGGCGAGCTGAACGGAAATTGGTGGCACAGCCCCTCTACGACCAAGCTCCACCAACAAACCAGACCAAGTTAGTACCTAGGATGACCGAATCGTACGAGAGAAGACGATCCTCGGATCATCCAGGGGGGTAGGTAAGAATCGCCGTTCACGATCATCTTGCAGCAGTTCATCGATTTGCCACTGCGAACCCGTTCGAACCGCGTGATCTTAGTCACTGACGATTCAAACATCAATTTTCTACACGACGATCCGGAGTTCTCGCGCGGGTCACCGCGACTTCATTAGCGCGATCGTTTTAATACACCGAGCGATCGCTGGACCGCGAGGAGTATTCGCGCGACTCGCATCCGAGAAACTCGCGTTTCACCGAACGCTTGTAATCAACGAGGTTTCCGAGTTTCCCTGGAGGGGTACACAAGAGTGCACAATGTTCATCGCGCGCGTTTACGCCGCGATTAACAGGAACGCGAACGGATTTGTATTTATAGTTGGACTGGAGGTCGGAGGATGATTCCGGCGCTCGATACGAAACGGGACGTTCCTATCGTGGGCCAATAGTCGATGAGCACGTTCGATAAATCGCACACACGCTGTCCTGAAATTAATACTGTCGGCAAACAAGCTTGCGATACCCACCGCCAACGACACCCGCGTCACGTTCGGAGTACACGTGGCCCAGACTTTCTGGATCGTGGGAGACACGACGTTCTTCGCGTCGCTTAAAGGTCCAATTATACAAGACCGCGCCGTGTCTGTATCGTGTTCCAGTCGCACTTCGAGCGCAAATCGGTTACCGTAGTTTTACACGGAACTGTTTATATTAGACTGGCTCGAATGTTTCTTTCGTTTTATTCATACTCAATGGATGCACTATACTTTACGTTTCGTGTCATGTTCTTGAATTATGCACAATCTACTTTGATCGTTTTCTTTCATCTCTTCGGAAATCTTTCCGAAACATCTGTCATAATAGACACTGCAAAGGCACGAGAGAAACTTATAGGGCAACCTAATATGTCTGTGCCGTGTCCGTTGCTATCCAGGCATGCCCGGTCGTATTTGATATCGATATTTCTCCGGTTTACCAGCCGGGCCACGGAAAGACACTGCCATAGTACGAATATGGATGAACATTTGTAGATGTCCTATCCGTAAAGTATTGACTCAAAGACGTTTCTCTTGTAGTATTAAGTATTGCAATATTGAGTCATTCTAAAACATTCACGGGACTTTTCTTCGTGATGTATTAATTATTTGTAAATATCAAATTCTCCTTTTTCTTTAGGCTTCTGCCACTACATATGAACACTATATCACGTTCTCTTTCCTTGCTGCGTTTCTTCTTCTTTCTCTTCATCCAAGAGCATGGCTATGATAGCTAACTCTTTCGTCAAAAATGACGCCTCGGATGATCTCTAAACGTACGCGAGTACTAATGCATTGATACACGGACTCAGCTTTGAGACGAAATAGCCACGGCACGGTCTTGTATAAAGCCATCTTTAACCTCTTGCCATATAATGACGAATGAGGCACGCGATAAGAATTTCCAGGTCGGTCTAATAAAAGTCAATGTTATTTCGTTGCACGTAGGTTCCAAGTGAAAGATCATTTTATTATTATCAATGTTTTACCTTCAAAGCAAATGCACACTTGACAGTGAACAGAAAATTTGTTTTCGATCTGGTAAATTTAATAGTTATTAATGGTAATAAGATCTAACAGGCATAGTCGCGAAGAAAATTGTATGGCAAGAAGTTAATTATTTCCGGGATGTTATTTCTTGCGCCCCAGCGCATCCGTCCGTTTCTTTTCGTCGAGGAATGCTGTTTTATATACCGGCTTTTGTTTTGAGAAAAAAGTTTCTGGGTTTGGCACATTTAAAAGAAAGGATACTTTAATCCTTTGTGGATGTGAACGTTGTTAAGTACTGTTAAATCTGAATACTATTCATTAAAAACTTGAATGTTGAGAATTAAAGAGTATGCACAGTATTCATGAGTTGTTAAAATGAAAAAAGTTTTTTTTGTCGCGACTGGACTGCGAATGCTTATTTAACATTTTTGAATATCGACTTTTGAACAAGATTTGCCAGAATTGTATTTTTTGTGTTAAAGGTCTTATTACGTATATAATTATTATGTTGAATAAATGAAATCCTTCGTAATATAATTGCAGGAGATTTTCAACATCGCAAGCAACGGTTCGCAAATTTTGAAACACTCATTCGTAAAGGGTTATTTAAGAGCAGAAGAGTGATGGGAGGTGGATCATTGGTTATTGGAAATAGGGAAGAATTAAAGTATTACTAATTGACGAAGTTTGTTGTTGTGTTTGATTTTGAAAAGAAGGGAAATAGAATTGGAATTAGTTGTCTTTAGAATTGTGCAAAGTGGAGAAATGTATAATAATGATATGAAGGAGTGTGGATTTCTAGAAAACAATATTAGTTTTTATTTATATGAATTAATTTCAAAGGTGTTTCCTATGTCCAGCAAATACATTTTTTACAGCGTGATTCTTAGTTTACGTCAGGAAATTTTTTAAACATGTTTTTTATGTCAAACTTATTAAAAAGGATCTAATAAAAAGTAATAATAAATCAAATTATTTTCGTAAACCGTATCCTGAGACTGTATTGCTTGTCTGTCCGTATTCATTAAATGAATTTTATACTGTATCATAAATTCTCGTTTTCAGCTTCATATTGGTACGTAAAATAAAATAAATATTTCTCGAAATTATTTTCATCCTGTTACTAATAGAAGCTGTATTGCATATGTTCTGTTAGCAAACTTTACTTCAAAGAAAAATTAAACAACTCTTCAAAAACATGCGACTAAAAGAAATTCGAATCATTTTAAAGAATAAATACAATATATTCTGCTTTGCCATTTAGTAATTTTCCTATCGAGTATCTCTCATAGTTTGAATATATACAACTGGATTTGAATAGTAGATTAAAAAACTCAACGATTAACAGTTTAAAATCTGTTAATCAATTTTTCAATGAATTTGCTTGTCAATTACAATCCTAAAATAATGTAACAATTAAAGTAAATGCACCAACGTATCATATAGTTTTCTAATAATTATTTAAAGAAATATGAACATAAAATACAATAAAGCAAGTCCCCAAGCATCGTAGCTTTAAAATTCGTCTTCAAATTCCGTGTGAAAAATTCACAATTACCTTGTAGAACGGTTACAATTTCACATTCACAAGCTCCGTAACAAAAGGTGCAATAACCAAGGATCTATCGCGTCGCTGCTCCGACGTTCAAAATGAGTTAAAGCGGCGGATGGGACACCGATAAAGTATTCGGCAAAGTTCGTTAGCTTCGCGAGAACGAAACGCGACTGAAAGTCGTTGGTTCTTTTTCGGCGAGGTTTTAATTAACCGCCGCTGACGAAGGAGAAACAGACGGACCGCGCGCAGATTTTGTATCGGCCGGAAGTTGCACGGCGCTTGGAAACTTAAGATTGCCGATTAAGTTGTTCGGTGCGGGCCGGTTAACGAAACGGAGAACCAGTGTCCCGTGACGGGGCAGCTTCGTTAGGGAAAAAGAAAGGAGACGAAAGTGAAGGTATATTCGGCCGATAAGAATAAAATTCCTCGAGCCACCTACCTTTAAGTTCCCAAGAAACTACTAATAAGCTTAAGGTGCGCTTAACCGAAGTGCATAAATGTTTGACAATACCAATAGAGGTTGCAGTATAAAATTCGTATAAATATATACATACAAATATATACATATATATGCATATATATATGAATATATATATATAATATATACGAATATATAATATTATCAGTATAGCTATATTATAAATATATTATATATATATATGATATATATAAATATATATAATAGAGCGTGTAAAGAATGTTGAAGAATTAATCGATAGTATAAAGAAAATGATTAGCGAAACGTCGTTTATAAGGCTTCGCATTCCTCTCGGCGGTCGAGCGACCGTTTTGTGCTCGTTAAACCCCCTTATCGATTTGCAAAACATGGTCGCTGTCCCGAGAAACCGAATCCGACGAAACCATGGAGTCGGATATATCGTGTGATTCTGGTCTAGGGTATTCGTAGATGGTTAGAGGGTGGGGGGAGATGAAGGATGTAGAAGGAGAAGCTGTCGTGTGACCTGAAGTTAAGTTTATAGGAAAGAACAAGCTCGTTCCATTTAGCCGATAGATATTCTGGTTTGCTCCGTAAATAAGTACTAATATCTCGGTCATTCAAGGTAGCATCGAAAACATCTTCATGTCATAAATTAAATGTTGATTCGTATTCTTACTTTCGGAGTATTTTCAGAAAGGACAGTTTTTGGTTTTAGATACATGTTCTTCAGGCTATTGATAGCTTGATATTACATTAATATTTCAACTTGCGAGCACTAAAATCTTAAGATGAAAATACGTTTTCTTCATTTTTTCATTAACTTTTTGCAGTTATCTTGGCGTTTGTTTGTATTTTAATTCCTTGAGTGGAAAGGACGAATCTCGCCTGCACGTGCTTTCCGCACGAAAATTGATTTTTGTACATTTTACAAATCTGCCATGTCGTAAACAAAATAATTTTCTTATTTTCATAAGTAAATTTAATTAAACTTGTAATACTACAATTTTATCTACAATAACTGTATCAATAAAATTGGAACAAGACTAAGTAACGTAAGCAGAAACATCCGAATCGAAATAAATCGTAAGGCAAAGGGTTAACAGTTTTTGAGGTAGACTTTGAACGCATCGATTTTCAAGGGATAACTATTACTCTATAAACTTGAGTATGTGTCATTAAAAAATATATTTATTCTTTCTTGTTTAGTTGTTGTACGAATTTATAATAGTTAATCAAAATCGAATGGGTTATATAACCTTCCTTGTTAGAACTGATCTTGTTCATGCCGGGTAACAACAGGCTTTGGTTTTTCATAATATCATAATATTATAATATTAATTTTATAATATCGTAATTATAACAATGGAAAAGGTTCAACATAAGAATGTAATCATACAAAGTTAATCATTTTCTACTATATATATTGGATTTATATTAGTAAATTTCATTTTCGATTATGGACCTTACTTAGCCAAGATGTTTAAGCGTTTTAATGATAAAAAATGTACCCATTATGGAGTATTAATAAATATCGGACACAATAATTTTCTTATAATTTTTATGCTAACTCCGTACTTTAATTATCGCGTGACATAATTTTCGACAAGGATCAATTGATCTAATTTTATTCATTCTTTACTAGTGTTCTTCCCTAATTTTTGTATTATAAACAGCTCAACAAAATATAAATCTACGAACTGAAATTTGGAATGACGTGCAATTATAATTATACTGAAGTAAATTGAATGTTAATTATTTTTACAAAACATTATCTATATTAATTCGTTTATCGCAATATTCATATCAGATTCAAATAATCCGGATGAATATTAAATTCTTATATTTAAAATGAAAATTGTATTATCTTCACACGTATTTGTCGAACCATTATCTATCGGGTATTGGATCCGAGGTGTTCAACGCGGAACAATGAAGAACTTATATCTGTTAGAACGAATTGTGTCGCCAAACAGGCGTTGGAACAAAAGGTAAACCGATGTGTTATTATGGAATTTATGACGTTACTCTACTAACCAGTCACTACAACAATCTATAAAATATAAATCGCCGTAAGAAACATAAATGACGTACATATGCGCGGCTGGAAGTAGTTCTGGTAAGAGGACCAACGGTCGGTTAACTAATTATCATCAACTCGCATCATATTATACATACATATATATCATTCCAATGAAAATACAACAGTGTTTCGAATTATAGGACAAATATAGATATTGAAGTCCTTTTACAGGACTACGTTCGTCGCTCCATAAATTAATCAAGAGATATCATTTTGAATATGAAAATTCTACGATATTGTCTATAATGTGACGTTGGTAATTTAATATGATGATTATAAAGCTAAGGATCGATATAGCGGTAAGGAATACTGCCACTCTATTAGGAGAACCTATATAATATCGAGCGAGATCTCATACGAGTCGATTCCTGATTCGGCTCGTTGACGAAGGATAATCGATTCATTTGGCGACGCGCGTGACGAGCGTTCCAATCACGCGGAAACAATAAGGGAAAACAATAAAGGATAACTGGGGAAAAGTGATCACGGTCGATCGTACAGAACGTGACATGTTGTGTCGCGAAGGATTGATGTACATATCTACTTTGATGAGCTTAATGAAATGTATTGGCGGCGTACGTGGTCGATTTAATGGGCGCCTTCTGTACGATCGAATTGTCTACGGGAAAAAGTATACACACAGCCCTTCCTACAAATTGAAATGAAAAATGTATTTGTGTTTTTCCATGCATAAAAACAAAGAAAGGAAGATACGTGGGATTTTTGTGGGAATTCTGAGAGACAACGAGTTAACTCATCAAGTGCATATTCAGTAGTATCTTTTAAGTTAAAATTTCTTCTATTGTTAATTTTCTTCAAACTTCTTATATTTTTTGGATTAGTCATTTAAATTATTAAATTCAGTTGTGTGATAATATTTTTTTAGCAACATTACTTGCGCTTTATTTACATGTATTACAATATAATTCGTTACACATCGTTTTTATGAATTTTTTACTAGATCCATGCGGATTTGTATGATGCAAAATTTAACGGCTTAACAGATTACAAGAGTCCTGTCTTTATGAAAACTATTTTTTTTTACGTGATAATTAAGCGCTCCAGCACTGTCTATTCAGGTGATGGAATCGCGATGAAAATTAATCGCCAAAATTGGATCACCTATAAAAGGAGCTTTATTAATCAAGAATTGAATATCATTTCATCAACATATCATTCATTCGACAGTGCAATATTTGATGTCCGATAGGGACGTGAATGTTGCAAATATTTCGATTAAAAATATTCACGTACTAAATCGAAAGAGAATAACATCGAGAAAGAATTTCATTGTTTTGTAAATATTATGAAACGAACACATATCCGGCGTAAATCGTTCTTTGATCGTGTTCCACGATGTGTTTCTCTTTGTAGGAAGAATTCCTACCGTGTGGAGCGCGCGTTTAAGAAGTGAAAGAATGAGAGAGCGTGTAAGAGAGTGATAGAGACAGATATAAATATGCATATATTATATATATATACAAGTGAATAATCGTTGAGGGTTAAGCGACAGATTCATTGAACGAAGTAAATTCACTGAACTAATCGTTCCCAATGTAGCGATAATCTTATGAGCCGTGAGAAACACTTTGTACAGTTTGTAATAACGTAATCGCAAGTATACGCGGCATAGTTCACACCTCCACCGAGAAAGTGATTAATCGACTGTCTCCATTGTACGTTTTTATTCTTTGGAGGAAGCGCGACCGGCGGAAGAACGAGGTTTCGTTCCAGAATACGAATTTTATACATTAAATATGCTTCCCGCGTGCTACTCGGGATAATATAAACAACTCTAGGTAAATGTTTCATTATTATTTGTGTACAGTTTTTATTAATTTGCGTTTAAGTACGTTGACAGTGGACACAAAAGAAGCGAAAGTTTAATTTGGATATAACAAACGCATAAGTGAAATTACATTTAATTGTCGAAACAAATTATGATATTGCAGTATTGAAATAATTACTTTTAATTGCTCGGCGATTGACACGTTTTCCCAAGCAATTGAACATCGAACAAGTGTTTACAAATATTCAAGTAAAGTTATTAACAGTTGCTTTTACTTAGATGAATGTTTATACGTCAAAGGACCCTTTTTTTATTTCTCATTGAATATTCGGGTGGTTTCTGTGGTTTTTGTTAGAAGAGTTCTTTTTTCTGAGGGATTTTATTAAACCTTATATTGCAATGTTTTCTTAAGACCAATACTTAAATTTTCAAAATAATACAATAAATCTTGTTTTTAATAAGATATTATTCAAATCGATATCAATGAAAACTATTTTATTATGACGATTATAAATTGAAAACTTGGTTTTTTCTTGAAATTTTAGTTCTTTTTGTTCACTATGCATGTCAAAATATTTATACGTGGAAAATTTTGTTGCATTTTTTAGAACGCATAAAATTACTTGTGTGATCGAGGTCAAATAACTTGCTCCCATTACATCGATTATATGGTACTTGAACAAGTTTTTCAAAAAAAGCATGATTGATTAGCCGAAAGAAGATTGGTGCTTATCTGCAGAAACTAATGGATCATACTTTGACTTCAGTTGCAGCAAAATTGATTGACCCCTTGAGAACAGGAAGCATTGGCCATGCTTGCTTACTTCGTCAATCTATGTCGTGTGTCAACGTATTTCTCCGTTCTTCTATCCATTTAAGCAAACCTTAGCGAAGAAACTTCGATTATGATCGGAACCCGTCGTTTTAAAAGGTTTAATATCACAACACAATTTTCCACAGAGATCTCCGTTCAGTCAAATATGAAATGGTCAACGGTTATATTGGAACTATCTATGGAACATTGTATTTACTCACAATATACGAGTATATAAAAATCGTTTGACGAATCTGGCTTCGCGTAATCAAATTTAATTTCAATAAAAGCGGAATTACAGACTCTATCCACAGCAAATATTTACTAACATTTTGGTTTCTATTATTTTTACTCATCCCTTCAACTATTAAAGTCACAACCAATTATTCTAAATTATAGTTTTTGTATTAAAACTTTGACATATGTTAGACACTTTTCAAAGTAATATTAATAGTTTAGGTGTGGAATGTAAAGTTCCGCAGTGCACTGTGAGAATTGTTTATCATTGTATTACAACGTGTAATTATATATAGAAAGTAACCTGAACACAGTAATTATCTAGCAATGGAAAACTAATTGATTTATTTAAAAAATTAATGACATTAATCATCCAAAGTTAAATTTGAAGAAGGTTATTCGGAGCTAAAAAATGAAGGAATTAAAGAACAAGAGTTTGAAGGTTCTAATGTTCACGATGAGTTAAAAAATTGTTTTAATATTTAGTTAAATGCTCGTGATTCAAAAATTGTATATTAACCATATATATTGTGAAATATATAGGTACGTGATTATTTTTACTATAGATTAAGTTAAAATAATTTTTAATCTCATTGAAACAGAAAACTATTATTAGACACTTGAAATTATAACAATAAATCGTTTTATGGATAATGAATATGAAATAATAAAATTACTTTTCTAAATTACCGATTACTACTAAAATTACCGAGAATTAATATTGTTTTCTACCTTACAGTTAGTGCTCTTCACAGGAAATAAAACACAATTGCTCTTTATAATTAATTAAAAACTTTAGATTTCATTAAAAAAAAACATAGTCCAATCTACACGTCCACAGAAAAGTTCCTTACATTAAATGAAACGTTCTGAATCTTATAATAACTCAAACAAGTGATCTGGCAATACACGAATCCTTACACTTCACGCAACAAATAATCAAATAACACAACGCAAATTAGCGTACACAAATTCATATTTTATTATTTATTTAAACCTGGTGCACAAAACTGCAAACTACAATAATTTTACGATATCTGGAGCAACCATTCCAAACATTTTTCTATACAAACATTGATACGAACATCTAGACACGCGACGAAAAGACGCAGTACGTCTTTCCAGCGGAAGAAGTTAAAGCCCTCCGCAATGAAAGGGTAGAAACTTACAGTCCTCGCTTTATGAAGAATGAAAAAAATGCATTAGATGAGCATGCAGCTGACCAGGCATTGTAAAGGACGAACGAAAGTGTAATTTCACTGGGATCTCGAAAATCGAATGGACCGTTCTTCCGCCGCGCGCGCCGCGGAGGGCGACCGTCCCTCCTCCGTGAACAAGCTTTGTTTTTCCGCGCGCATATTCACGCAGCGGTGGCGTACGTTCAGCTTTCGGCGTCTGCCGGCTTGGGCCGTCGGTCGCAAACAAAAGTCGGAACACGGAAGTGCCGCGTACACGGGAATTCCGCATTCGCCGATGGAATTTAATATCCGCTGCCTTCGTTATGAAACACGATCGTGCTTTTTCTCCCCTTTCATCGGCCGGCCGCGAGCTTTCGTTTTTGCAACCCGATAGGGGCACAACGGGGCCGAATTGATATCTTCGCTCGAGCCGACGGATTTTGGCGAGCACCGATAAACCGCGGGCCTGCTCGGGTGTCCTCGCGCGGATCTTCTTCACCCTCCTGTTCCCGATCAACGATGCGACTGTTTGTGTTCGCCTCGACGCTGCCGGTCTGATTTTTTCCCTTGCTGGACGGAAATTTCGCTTCGCCCGATATCGCGACCGATATTTCGGCTTTCCCGATGTTTGCTTCTGCGTGCTGTGTGCGCGTAATTCGTTCGAATACTTTCGTTATTAATTTCTGCGCGCTGCGGCGTTATTGGTTTCTTGTGGACTCACGGGTTACTTTCTGCGCGTACGGACTTTTGTATGCTGGTATGAATGTGGTATTGTTTTGTTGTTGGTAGCCTGCGGATGCTTCAGCGAATGTAGCTTTTTTGAGTATGATTCATTCTCGCAGACTGGTATCATGGGCAATGGCGTCGGATGCGTAACGAGAGTTGTCTGGTTTAACCCTTTGCGATCGGTGTCATTTGTAATTTGTCTGCGAAGTCGGCATCGCTAATTTGGCGGCGTGATCTTGTTTTGTCTGTATAGGTGTAAAAATTAAATTTTTTTTATTTTTATATACTACAGCTAATATTAAACAAAATATATCAGTTCCAAAATATTCTGTGCTTTTTCTTAATGTTCATATGTTTATTATAAATCACTTATGAAGAAATAACTTCAAGTAGTTGAATTTGCTCCGACTAGCTGGTAGTTCCAATAAAGAAATATACCGATGGCAAAGGGTTAATGAAAATGGACACTGCAGTGAAGTTTGTTAACACTTTATTAATCGGTATTGTATCATTTCACATGGTCGTGTATGTACAAGCTGCCCAGTTGAAGGAGATTATTTAGATATTTTTTTTATTTTCATTTTGAATTAAGATATTTAAGTGATTTCCCAAGAAGCATATGGTAAATGACTTTCTCTAGCCGAGGCAGCTTATGTATTAAAAATTAAGGTAAAACTGCAGTTACTATCTTTTCTCTATCTCAACTATTTCACTATCATTTCTTTTTAGATGATTTCATTTTAGCGCTAAAACGAGAAATCAGTGGGAGGAAGTTCGAAAGGTTACATAATTATTAAGTTAATATTAAATTGACAAATATAAAAATTGATGTTTTCATCAACTTTTTCTGATAAAAGTTTTATAGCCTTGTACCTTCTGAGATAATTGCTAAAAAATGTTTGTTACTGCTACATTGAATTCTATATATATATATATGAGCGTGTCTGCGAGACAGCCGCAAGCACAGCCCCGCGGTCATCGCGTTGGCTGTGGTATACAGCAATAAGCCCTCAATCGTTTCCTGTTACGTGTACTCTCATCGACAAAAATTCCTACAGTCCCAGTCAATCGCGGCAGTTTTATACCCTGTTTTGTATATATATATAGAAATAAGTTTTACTTAGGCCAAGTAGAAGAGGGGATCCACCCTGCACCGATTCTTTTTATGCAAGTGAAACTTATTTCTATATGCCCAAAAAAAAAATGAACGTACGAAGCTACTGGTACTTTTGTCAGAGAGAATATGCGAAACTACGGCTGATGAACGGTAACATGTTTAGAAAAAGACTTATTTCAAATGATGACCTTGGCAACAAATATCAAAGTCATTCCAATTGGTAAGATTGTTTTCTTTCTGTATAATCATCAAAACATATTTCTGTATAATCATAAAACAGGGCCCTCTAAACAAGAATAATAGTAAAATTAAAAGAATTGAGGAAAAGCATTAAACTGCAGTTTTACCAAAATGAAATGTCCACACTCATTTATTTGTAATAATCTTGAAACGAATTATTGGCGTGGAAGAATTGAATGAAAAATTGAAAAATATTAATTATTTACTATTAAAATATTAACAAGTAAAATGCCGGTAAGTAAAGTGTTGAATACTTTTATGTTATATTCTTTAGAATTGTATACTAAATGACTTTTTTGTTTATCGAATTTGTTATTATACAAGATGATAAAAATTGTCTAACATTTTGAACATCAGCCATATTTTTAAATAAGACAAATAATTTCTGTGTAGAATAACATTGCGTATTACAACGGTCATTATACACCAAGAAGATATAAGTGCGTGTTGTTATACTATCCATTTCTTTTTTATGTAATGATATCATTTATAAATGTGTATGTGCAACCTGTAACGTCGAAGTTAAAATTTAAAAATAAAAGAGTTTGTACGACGCTGATAATTGCTTTCAATTTACGGTATTTATTATAGTATAAAAAAAAATTAATAGTCATTTAAAATCAGGCAAAACATTTATTTAGTGATAATTTATAATACGACAGTTTATTGCGTATAGTTTCTTTTTCAATGTTATATTGTGAACGGTACTGCCAATTAAAGCAAGTGTCAGCAGTAAACAGCTCTGTGGTTGAGAAACAAAACGACACGAGTCACATTTTTTAAAAGTTTTGAGTACATATCACAATTAAGGTTCGAGAATAGAAATTATATTCTCCAAAAACGAGAAAGAAATTTTTCTTTCAAAAACAATGGGTGCAGAATTATCGAAATCGACTGTCAGTTATTGACACATCGAATTTTAAATCGTGATATCCCAAAACGGAAAACATGTGATCCAGAACGATTTGCCTAACAGCCACAGGAATATCTCCCTTCAATCACTGTCCACCAATAAATTAATCCTGAAGGGTATAAATCGATGCGAAAGAATTCCTGTTGATTTAAATTTATATTTCAGTTCCTGACGACAGAGACATATTTTCAATACCCGTCGTTTACATTAACGCAATTCCCTTATTGTATAAAACAGGAGAATATTTATATAATAAAAGAGAGCTGCGCGAACAACTTCATTCACGCTGGTATCAGGTACAATATTTGCGTTCATACGTTTTATGTTACGTGTCCACGTAAGAATAGACTTTTGCAAGTTGTTTCCAATCCAATACTAACTGTCAATGAGTCCCAGATTTTCATTGACTCGCAAATTTTACTTTCAAAAGTAATACTTTCAAGTAGGCATGTTACACTCGCTGGAATAGGTATGTTGCAATCGTAATACCAATCAATATCTAAAATACAGAAGTCTTATTGTTAGTCAGGTCGTCAATCAATCAACATGTCATGCATGAATGGTCGTAAGAATTGTCTACGAACCGATTGTATTCAGAAATTTGTATAATTCATTATCAAATTACAAATTTTAAACGCAACAACTATTGAAAAAAGTCACAAACTTTATAATTAATGCTTAAACTGCTTATCTTAATAGATATGGCAGTTTGATTAATTTTTAATTTTTCAAAAACACCCTCAAAGATCAATATAAGCCTCAAAATTAAGAAAAATTGTTAGAATAAAAATTTCATTTCCTTCTATACATATATCATATAAATCCAATAAATTATTTTTGAACTTTACGTAGCGCAGAATTTCGAATGATAAAAATGATAAATATTTTTCACGTATTGTTTACATATTTAAAGAACATATCCTTTACAACATCATTATGCAGCAACACGAAACTCGAACAACATAAAATTTTTCATTCTAACAATTTCTTTTTACCTATTGTAGTATCCAAGACGTGCACGAAACGTGAGAAACCGCGCAGAGGGTGGTTTCACCCTGGAAAACTAAAAAATGACACAAGGAGAATTACGCTGGAATTTCTACCGAGGCACTCTACAAATCTTACTGAATTTCCCTTGCGAGTTAAGTCTAACTATCTACTGAAATCTACTAGCTGAATCTACGACCTAAATCTGGTTTGCGATCGCGTTATATCGTTTCCAGCGAGAGTAGTATTACAATAATTCATTGGGATCCGTCGCGGCGAAGACACGAAAACGGGGCAGGTTCGTCCCGTCGACCTATGGTTTCGGCAAATAAATGTCGCGAACCGACTGGCCCCGCGAACGCGACGCACCTGCCAATCTCGACGTGCAAATATAAACGGTGAAATGGGTTGTAAATAGGCCGACCGCTCGCAGCCGCAGGTACAGGGCCAGTTATCTATTGTTATCGGCGAGCATATTGACTGTCGTGCATGGTTAACACTCGAACGCAACCTTCCACCAATCCCTGTATAAATGTCACACACTTGTATTTAATACGTTTGTACATAGCGATTCGTTTTCAATAAATTACTCAGCGCTTTGACTTTTACCCCCCGGTCACTTCCTGCGACTTCCACAGATCCAATATCGCGCCGGCCATCTTTGCGGGACGTTCTCTTATCTTCAGAACTCGAAAACAGCGTAATAGCGTTAGCGTTTCGCGTGGTTCGGTTCATTTCGTTCTGGCGTTTTATTTTTTTCTGTTTTTTCTTGTGTCTCTTGTACCTTCGTTTTCTGTTTGTTCGTTGTTGCTTTGTTCAGTGTCCGTACGCTGCAATTTGGCGGACAACATGAAGGGAACGAGTACGCAATGCTGGAATTTCTGCGGAGGAAACATTGCATGGTCGTGCAACCTGCGAGGTAAGTTAAATTCTACTCCGTTTCTTGAACCCATGTGCTCTTTTTGTTTATTAGAAATCATGGCGCTGCGGCTCCTCGCGAGAGTTTTCTCTGTAGCTTTCTACATAATCAGAGGTTTTTAGAATTTTCTGCCGGTATTATTGTTAGCGGACTGCGTATTTAAAAGAAGCCGCACTCAAATGGCTGCACTCGTACTTTTTCAATTTTTATATTTCAACTTTGAGGATTAAGAATTGGAAAATTCGGTAATATTTCATTTAAAAGGATTATGTATAAAGGATTAATAGAGCTTACCATCTTTTTTTAAGCACTGAGGATTAAGAATTAAAATATTAATTACATTTTATTTTTAAAGGATTAAAGATTCCAAGCTTTAAATAACATAAAAATCTTTTTAGTATTTAATAAACCGTTTGTCTGTATTTAGTTCTATATAATTATGCGTGATAAAAATGAATAATTTCTAAAATATAATCATAAGACCTGTTGCGAAAGTAATATATTAAAACAAACCATTTAAACGATTTATGTAATATCACTTTACATTCGACTTTTTTATAAACTGCAACAGAAAAATTAATTTGAACGAACTTTAATGCCTACTTCTTTTATTTTTAAACGCACACATGGTAGTAAGGTTATTAATTAATACGATTAATATAAAAATAAATGTAAACCTAAATTAAGGACACAAGGATGGTAAAACTTGTGTTCACGAGTGTTAAAAATAACGAATATGGTCCATCATTAAAAAGTCAACAGAATTT
This sequence comes from Nomia melanderi, assembly GCF_051020985.1. Lineage (NCBI taxonomy): Eukaryota > Metazoa > Arthropoda > Insecta > Hymenoptera > Halictidae > Nomia > Nomia melanderi. The sequence continues at coordinate 1,881,175 of NC_135005.1, forward strand.
TCCCATCAGTCGATAGATAAGTCGCTAAACAACTCAGTTTTAATTCCTTTTAATTGACAATAGTTTTTTCCAATGGGGTGTTTCAGCGAATATAAATTCCCCATATCTGCGAGCAAATTTAAGTAACTACCGACAGCGTTCAAATGCCAATCGACTCAATTAATAGCCGGAATAAAATTCCGATTACATTCGCAAATAAAACCTGCATGTACTTCGTATAAAAATCCATCCGCGCGAATAGTCACCGAATTGTTTGAAATCCGATTATGACAGAATCACTGCCGATTCGGAAATTTATCAAACTAAAGCTTCTTCCTCCCCTTCCATAGCCCCTCACACCCTAGTAATTTGACAATACCACTCTTGTGAAAAAATTTCATTTGAACCTGTTCGCGTATTCCAATCTGAAAGTGCGAAATTCATTCGCATCAGTCCGTAACATCGGCTTGAAAACTGAAAACTTTTTTTTCTAAGCGTATGAGGAGATATTGTTTTTTATCTGTGTTTTACTGGATACCCACGGGAAGTGGGGACTTCGACAATTGGATGCACGCACTGTGAGTTATAAAAGTTGCTCACTGCACGTAGCAAAATTACAGAAGAAACATTGAAATAATATGAATAAAACGGCAATTAATTGAATTGTGCTATTACAAGTTCTAATTAACGATTGGATTCATTATTCAAGGTATTTAACCTTTAATTTTATATTCCTACATAATTTAATTTATGCTGTTATAATAGTTAAACGGAATTGTTTGTATAACAAACGCCACGGCCATGTTTTACAAAAATTTGTAGGTGTATTTTTTTATTTTTGATTACACCTGTATCTTGAAATGATCACGAAACCACTGAAAAATGGATTTATACACATAAGAATTATTTATTGCAAAACTTGAATCTTTATTTTCATATATGGAACAGTAGCAAGTCGCCAACGTATGGGAATAAAGACAAAATGGTTTGCGCTGGTCTCGAGAGTCTTGTTTTAAAGGAACCAATAAACCAATAAAAAGTAATTGACTGTATAATTTGATGCTGTTTAATAGACCAACCTGTATAAAAAATATGTACACTCTTGAATACGTGTATACAGTTTATAACGTATATAGTTGTGTAAAGCATGCCGAATCAAAAGTTTTCGCAAGGGTTATTAAGGAATTACCAAACTTGACGCATGACAAGATCCATTTTGTTTTAAGTCGCTTTAGTTGTCATAAAATTTTATAAATGTAAATTTGTGAAAACGTACACAGTTCGTTCATTACATTCTATCGTGCGTATGTTATCATTCTGACCCCTACAGTAGTAGAAGTGAGATCAACATTTTCAATTCATTCTACTTTTTCACATAAAAATATTATATTAACCAGTTAACTGTGGAAGATAGTTGGAAAAACCCCTCGTTCTGCGCGCAATAAAATGAAAAAGTGGAGCGTGTACTTATCGAACGCAGGACGAATACACATAGGGTATATTTTAATGAAAGATCAAAGCGAAACAAAGAAGAATTACATGTTTATGTGAAAATATAAAGAATTCATTGCGGAAAGAATTAGTATCGTATCAAGCTTTACGATAACGTGTATACTCGTCAAACACAGTTAACTGGTTAAAAGTATTCTATTAAATATACATTAACCCTTTTCGCATTGTGAGAGATCTCTGTCTCAAAATAAATTTATAAAACGTTATAAATGGTTGAATTCCACTTCAGAAGTCTTACGTGAGATGTTCGACTATTTGAAAAAATTGTTTATGGGTTTAACTATTTGATTTATCTTAATTATAATTGTGTAGTTAGTTTTCCAATTAATTTAGTTAAATAATTGGAAACGCAGTATATCTGTTTTATACTACGTGTTTTACATCAAACTATGACCAAACGACGATTCTTCTTATTTGCAAATACTGTTTATAAAAGAAAACTGATTTTTACATTTTTCTTAATGCCTTTGAACAAATACTATTAATACAATTTTCAACAAATATTGAAATACAATTGGCATTCATTCATTCTCCCTTTATTTCGTAATATATCCCCTCTTGAATTTTGTAAATAACATTCTTACCTTTATCTACGACTTTATTCTCAAATCTTATGAAATTACATCAAATTGGCTCGGCATTCTCCGCTTGGGTACAATTTCTTTAGTCGGCATTAAAAGAGTGAATAACTTTTAATGTAAAAATATTTTATCTAATTTCCGTGTGAAAAGCATAAACGAAAAATGTGTGAAAAGACGTGAAATGTACAACTGTCTTGTCGAACAATTACGATCGACGTGCCATCACGTAGGATTCTTACGCTGTGCCTGGCCATTCGATAAAGCTGTTATATATAGAAAGGCGATTAGCACGTTGCTGGGGAAAAGGAGAAATCCGAGGAAAAAGATGTTGTATTGCGTGTTCTTCGTAACCCGGTCCTAAAGGAGTGGACGTAGGAGGGTTAGGCTTACAACTACGACGTTAATCCGATCTGAAACACTCTCGTCCCCAGTGCTCTCCGAATTTTCTATGAGATTACGTGCAGAAGTTCTTTGTCACCTTTATTTACTCCTGCTTTATATGCTTTGTTCGTTTCTTTGATACGTTTATCGAATAGTTTTTCCATATCCAAACAAGTTCACAAGTGGGAATTGATTGTGATTTAATCTGTGAACAGTGCGATTAATAATTTATATAAATGTTCCTCGTTGTTGGTAAGTAGAGCAAGTTCTATGAAAAACTTCACAGTCGTTGTTTCATTAGAAACAAAAGAGATTCTATGGTTTAACTGCATTTAGATTAACACGTGTACTTAACTGAATAAATAATGTTTCCAATAATTGATTCAAGATTATTCTCGTAATATTTGACAATTAAAAAATATTGAGCTAATTATAACTCGTCGTCGAATGCATAAAACTTGTATTAGTTAATAAAACTCAAGTAGAACACCAGCATAATGAATAAACTTAAATATTCTGTCAGTGTGGGTGAACATTTTTAGTATCTAATTTACATGTTTTATGAAGGCTATGTCATCGCGTTTGCGAATTTGGCGCGAAGAAAGTCAGAGGTTTAAATGTGACGAGGGTTGGATTCAGGTATAACACGCTAATCCGTTCGGACACGTTTCACGGTATCCTACCTAATCCTTCTATCGAAAGGAATTAACCTTCAGGAGTATGTATCCGTTTCCCATGTATAACGGACAATCTATTTTACTTCATTCCTTACATTTTCGATGTAAACGTGTCATAGGTGTTGTTTTTATAATTTTAACAATGGAGACTTAACAACACGTTAAATTTCGCTCTTTACGAACGTTACGTTACATTTTACAAGCAACACTTCTGGACATTAATATTTCATACAAAGTATACATATTTATATTTACGCTTAATTATTACGTCTCGAAAAATTTTTGAATTCGTATCTCAAAAAACATTTACTGTTTTGAATATTCATTTGTATTTCAATGAATAAAATAAATAGTTTATTTGTGAAAGTTATAGTTTACAAATGTAGTAATAATAAATTTACTGTTATTAAAAATTAATGAGTATCGAAGAATTATTTGGCAATTATTATTATTTTACATTGTTTATAAAATGACTTAATAATTTCCATGTTTTTAAATACATGTAAGTTTCTTGTAAATGTAATTTCACACAAAAGGGATTTTATTTTGCGTTTTTTACTTACTTAACGTAACGTATGATTTTCGAAATGAATTAAAAATATTTCAAATAAAAGTTCTGTATCTAAATAAATGCAATAAGAATTCTTATAAATGGGATCTATTTGTGTAATTTCAGGAAATTACAGAAATTCAATCGTAGATCAGAGAATTTAACACCTCTAATAGACAGAGTGTCATTTCAAACAGTAGAAAGTGCATCTATGTAATTGATTGTTTAACTAATTAATTCTCTGCAAATTTCAATTCTTGGAAACGACGGCTATATCAATTAATGTAATATTATCGTATCAAATATCAGTTACATCATTCGAATTGTTATCTTCACATTACCTAAATATTATACCCCTCATTTTCAAAAAATTTGTCGAAAACTTAAATATTTCGATGGAATTTCAGTACGCTTAAAATATTTTGAAGATCGTATTTAAAATATAAAAAATAATACCGACATGATCTATTATATATTTCTATAGATCTATATATACTGAAATGTATGCTCGATGATAATGAAACGTCAAAACATTGTTTAATCAGTATTCGATCGATTTTTCTGACGTTTAAATGAAACAGACTACAACGGAATATAAAAAACATATGAACGGAATAGTGTAGAGGCGGATAATTCGAAACGATCACGCAAACAAAAATAAAAGCTCCGGTGCTCGCTATTTTTCCGAGTTACCGTTTTTTGCGTGAGATGTCGAGTTAATACACCTCCTAACTCGTTGAAAACAGTTTACCGGAACTTGGGAACGATAATTTTTCGTAAAATTTCTTACGTGAAACGTAACTTCATTTCTATCGTGGGAAACTACATGTAGGAGAACGTTTATTTCGCGGGAAAAAGTGTTGAACATTCAGTTAGAGTGTTTTTGAAATAACGTTTCGTATGTAACGTACTTTATATAAGAATATCTAATAATGTTACAAAAAGGAATAGTTAAGTACATGAAATATAAAATAATAAAAGAAATTAGCTTGTTAACTGTGGAATTTACTTTTGAAAATCTCATTGTGCACGCAATAAGTATCATTTTGAGTTTTAAGATAACGTGTACATTCGTCGTTAACTGATTAAAAGACCCATTAAAAATATTTTGTAGGATATTCAATTTGATATCAAAAAACAAGAAAGTATATATGTAGTATGTATGTTGCATTATAATTACAATAATACCTAGATTATGAATTTTGTTTTGTAAAGCAATTTATGGAAATATAAATTATATAGGAACTGATTTCTTCTTTTAAAAGTTTTAATATACATATCGAGAATAAAGTAACAATACTTTTAAATACTTGTAACGATTTCTCTATTTAATATTCTACACATTTACTCATATTTGTCAGAGATACAGAAAATCTATAGTTTAGTAATAACTTTTTCTAGCAACATAATTGTACGAAAGTAAATCTTGGGAGTAGTTAACAATTCTATAAAATGAAAATCGAATATAATACGTAAGTTGTCTGTTGACAAACGGTTGTTACTATTATTATATCTCAATAATTTTCCTTTGGACAGTGTCAGAAATGAAATGCCACTGTCTCCATGATAAAATTTAATTCCCAGTCGACGAAATATTATTTATTGCTCATTGTGAAAAGTTTGATTATAATATTATAAATACGTCGACAGCTTGTTGTTCCCGTCTTTCGGAGACAAAATCAATAATTTGTATATTCGTTTTTGCCGCGAGACAAATTACACTGTGCCGCATGCTCAGTGTGTTACAACAAATAATCAATCAATATAATACTGCTCGCTTTAGAATCAGAGGTATAGATTGTAAAAAATATTGTCCTTCATAATAGTTGATTCCATGCAGAGGTAGCGGATTTTTTTTTTATTTTATGTAGGATGTAATATATGTGTATTTAATAATAATAATAATAACAACAACAACAACAACAACAACAACAACAACAACAACATCTGTACTGCCTCAAATGAACAAAATAGATATACGTTAATCAATGGCAATTTTTAATTAACAAATATATCTTATTCTCAATCCTAACATTGAATTAATTTGTCAATCTAATTAGTTTTCGATCATAAAAAAGTATATTGTTATATGTAAATTAAAAATTGATAATTGTTATATTTGAATGTATATACGAATATGATCATGAATATAAAATAATTTTATAATAGTCTTACGGTAGAAATAAATTTAAAAATCTTTAGAAATAAAATAACTGTCTTTGGTGACCAAATTATTAGTAATAATATTACAGTAATAGTAAGAAAAAAGAAAGACGTAAATAAGTTTTGCTTAACTCCAGAATTCTATGTTTGAAATTTCAACTTTTGAAAAATCCACGAATAAACAAAGCGTATAAAAAAATCAACAATGTTTCTACCTCATTTTACATGGAACGATTTATTTGATTTTCATTTAAATTTAACTAATAACGATAATTTTAATGTATATTTGTAGTAAAATTACAAAAAACTGGTTTTACAAAAACGACACTGAGTTATAATGTATGCAAACGAGTGTAAGTTATGTACTTACATCAGCGCAACAGAAAATCCTATTTTACTTTAACCAGGCTCGCTTTACTTGCCTTCATATCTGTGCATTGGATTCTTGTAACAAGTTAAGTGCGTTTAATGAAAATACACGTCACCTAAAACTAAAAAATAACAGGTACTAATTTATTCAACAATCGGTTATTTATTTTTTCAAATAAACATATCATTGTTCTTCATTTTACTCTATAGTTTCATCAAAATATATTGTAGGAAAACTTTCTCTGTATTTGACGCGCATACTCGGCATTGCATGATTTTGTTACGCACCCATGGAGGTTTTTTGATACTAAATTCCACAGTTCACAGGTTGGAACAGGTCAAAGAAATATCGCTTCCTTTTCAACCCTTTTGTCGCTGAATATGTATTTGTTCTCCTAAATCAAAGAGAGGGCCAAGAATAGCTGCTTCCAAGTGAAATAAAAGTTTTTCAGTGAAAGAAATAAGCTCTTCGTGTGCTACAATTTTCTTTTGTCTTTAATGCGTTTTCTAGTGTTTTAATAATTTAAAATGTTCGTGGTACTTACGTGTAGCATTCGAGACGAAAGGGTTAAACGCTTTTAAGAAGTTATGTTAGAAACAAATATTTAATTTGTCTTTTACTCAATTATCCTTTGTTTAACATCGAAATTTATAACAACACGAATGTTTTCGATACTCGCTGCACGTAATCAGATATTTTTCATAGTAATATATTAACCAACACGAGCGCGGCGCGTCTCTAGATTTCGGTACTTATAAATTATATAGATAAATACAGTCGCGGGCGGCGACCGGCGTAAATTCGGCTGTCCCATCCCCTAAATTTCACCTTCGGTGAATATACGGGGCATATTTCGACGGGAACCAGTAGATCCCTAACTACATTAATCCTTTTAATATGAAAGTAACAACGCCCGGATCTGCCGGTTACACCTGGTGCTTTGTACGGCCAGAGAGAGCGGCGGGAAAGACGGAACAAAAGCAACGGGAAGAAATTATTTATTGCGTGTGGCTTGCGTATCGTTTAAAGCCGTCCTGGTTAATATCTGAGAACGCCGCGAAATAATTAAAATCGGGAGCCTAGCCAGTGAAAGTGAGACAATTACTTCTTTGTAAAAGTATTCGATTGTTTCATAAATTCCCGCAGGTAGTTTTTTCTCCGGCTTTCTACATTCCCCGTTTGTTCCAACCACGAAATCTGTCTTTTAAACCGTAATAGAGCGAAACCATGGTGAATTAGTTAATTGCCATTGAATTGTGAAACCTAAGAAATATAATTATAAATTTAGTGTGATTTTTAGGAAAAGTTTTTATGTAGCACATATGTGAATATTGATACGATATTTAATGTTATATAAAACATTGTAAAAATTTCAATAATTTTTATTCATCTTTTTGTCTTATGAGTATTATTCTGCTAAAGTATCTCTTTTTATATACTAGGTTTTTGAAATTTTTTCGAAAATTATTATTAGCTATAATAATATATTGTATGTTGGTACATAATTCGAGTTACGAATTATAATAAAAATATGTTAGATGAATATTTCAGTTTTTTAGCCGAATTACCTTAGTATTTTGCAAAAGAGTTATTGTATAATACTACTTTAAGAAACAAAATACGTACGTGCAGAAGAAGAAATTAAGTATCTGTCCGAATGTAGATATCTAAAATAAAATCCACGAAAAGAGTTCATGCGTCTTGTATTTTTCTACATCTTGATTGTAACCATTTACCTTCTGCTGTCGGTTACAAAAGAAATTAAATGAGGAGTATAGTCTGATAAGAGGGTCAAAGTGCCCTTGAACCAAATTAAACTGACGATGGACCGTTCGATAGCTCACCAAGAAAAATCACTCTCTGCTGAGTTTCAATCCCTTAACTTGACCAAGAGGGTAGTTATGGAGATAGATCGGGTTATTGGATTTCCTTATGTTTTCTCTATTAAGCTGTAGGCAAAGATTTGAAAAAAATCTAGTAGATTACTCTTACCAAGGTGTATATGTGAGATTTTTTCGAGTTTTTTAATTAAGAATTGTACCTGCATAAAAATTAAACTTACAAAATTACAGATTTACTCTTCAAGCTTGATTAAACGATTAACATCATTTATCATTCATATTTTTATGTAATAACATTTAGCTAAATCTGTTACTCTTAAATATTTGCCGACTTTCTTGTAAAATATTACTATAAGAAGAACATCAGATTTTCCAGGATGTTCATGTACCACAGTTAAACAAATTAAAAACTGAATCCCTGCACACTTCTTTCGTGACAAAAAAAATTTATATTTAAAAATTTTTATATTTTGTTTTCGAATAAATATGTTTTAAATCCACTAATAAAAGTTAAATAAGCTCACTTCAAACAATTTCAACCGCTTAAAACTATAAGAATAATTCAAATTGTTAAACAAAATAAATTTGTATTTCCAATGATTAAGCACAGCATGAACCGTTTAAACTACCCACGTAAAATTGCGACGAACTATTCCTACCCGACGTACATCGTTTGATTAAAATTTTGCTTATATCTTATTCGTATACGTCGATATGCTTATTAATGGGGAAATTGACGCGATTTCATGATACAAACTAAAGTCGTTATATTATTCATCGTATAATCCTACGGGGTGGATGCCGATGAGAACGAAAAATACGGGCGGCGCAAGGAAAAAAGCGGAAAAAAATGTTATCGACTGAATTCACGAACCAGCACAGGTCTAAATAATAATTGAGAGCGCGTAATAGCTTTCCCGTTGTTCGTCAAATAAAAGAAACTAATCAATCAATAGTCAATTTACGGATAGACCAGACCACTCACGTGATTAACCGGCGCGCATTGTCACGTTTCCGTGCCGGGTACGCAAATTGTTTATACCGGTTCAAAGTTAGTGGACAACGGGCGCTCGTATGGTCGACGAGCTGCAACACTTTTATTTCAAATAAATCCAAATGATTGTTTTTTCCCCGAGCTAAAGAGAACAGGAATTTCCGTCGGTCGTCGTGAAAAATGCAACGTTAATCCTGAACAATTCCGCGTACAGAAATAGAACGACGGGGGTAGAAACACGTGGAAATTTGAAGGAATACAATAAAAAAAAGACATAATGCGTGAACGTTACAGTTAATATTCTTGCGTGATTTTATTAAATTTTTATTACCTTCCCATCCTCGTAAAATTTTATTTCAACTTTTATTAGACCCTTATACCGGCAACGGATTTTATTTTAATTTTCGTTGACCTTTTTCTACGCGTAGCCACGGATTAATTGAAATAATAATGTCAAATTCCAATTTACGAATGCCTGGACCTAGAGCGGCACATGAACTTAAAGTTCCAGTGAGCTGCCGACGAACTTTGAAATAGTTTCGAAGCGGAGAATAGTTCTCTGCCGAGTGAAAATGTTCTAGAGCCTTGATATGTTCAAGTGCTATCAAGATTGTACTCGGTTGAGTGTACTTAGCGCTTGAAACGAATTTACTCTCACCCCCACCTTTCGTCATTTCTCCCTCTCTCGTTCCCTTTAACGATTTTGAAAATGTTTTTTCAATCTTTATAAATGCTGTCCCATGACGAGTAGAGATTTTTTTTTAAATAACCTATACCCGCCGGAAAGTACTGATCGTTGCGATGCCTAAATTCAATGATGAAAAATATTAAACTAAGGAAAATATAAAATTTAATAACTGAGAAAAATTTAAGTTTTATAAACTTTCGTTATCAGTTGGATATTTCAATAAGTGCTGAATAAAAATATCAAAAGACTTACGGTAATTTTAAATTTAATTGGCTACGTCAATATTTTCATTCGAATTGCAGTAACGCTTGGATAATAGGGACGACGAGTAATAGGGCGTAGTACCGTCTAAAAGATAATCATCGAGGACGTTTTTTAAGGTCTCCCATTAGAAAGTGGCAAAGTCCGCTTCGTCCAAAGTAATTGAGTCCCACGAATTCACCTTAAAACGTAACGCTTCGTTCCACGAAAAGAAGCACGAACAGAATTATTGGATGTTTGCTCGTCGAGGAAGTAGCTTAACGGATGAGAACGTGAGCGGACTTTCGACGACCGGGAAATAAACGGAAGACACGGAACGTTCTTGTTACGTCTCGCCCGACCGGTTATATTTTTCCACGTTTAACCTTCTGACAACGGTGGCTGGGTCTACTGTGATCCAAATTTTCAGGAAGCTTCCTCAACTTCTCGGTGTACAATTAACACGTTCCAGTAGGCGTAAACATGCGACTATTCACATAACGAAAATTGAAGGCTATCAATTTGTTGCTAACTAGTCCCTGCTATACAGAATGATTTTTATTCGAAAAATTGAATAATAATAATTACTGTTTAGCACGCTTCAAGATTGTTCTAAGGATATTCCGGGTTTACATTTATATTTTTATCCTGTATTCATTGTTAAATATATTTAAACCGATTTCTAACAATGGAAAATATTCTTCGTAATATGTAGATCTGATTTCACATAATTTTGTGCAAATAAATTTTGTTTCTCTATTTATATAATATTGGAATCAAAACGCAAAATATCCATTGTCATTTAAAAAACTTCATAATATCTCTATAATTAAAAAATAATATAACCATCATATCTTTAGCTCTATACCTTACAATTTTTGTCTGAAGCATGTTTTTGTATCACTCGTACTTGTTTAGTTATTGACTTTCATCCAGCAAACGTGCGTGTGGCTGTACTATGCGGCGTGTATTACCGGTGGTACACAGTTAATTTACAACACTAAAATAAATAATTTAATGAACCAATTATTATAATGCTAATTTATTTTAATGCTGTAAATTGACTGTGTACCACTATTGCTACACGCTGGTAATAACGTGTTAATTGTATTGTTTGACGATCATTTATAATAAAGGTAGTTGTAAACGCGGTTAATATTATAGATAGGTTCACGTATCTTTCTCAAGATAGTTTCAATAGCGTAAGCAGACGCCATAAGTTTTGGATCATCTAAAGGGTTGCAGTTCAAGGTGCTTGAGTGAGGCGTGCGCCTGAACTTCGTCAACTGGCAAAAGTTGAAGTTCGGTTCGGTTACGCGTAAATTAAGTAAAGCGTTCTTAACAACTACCACTGCTCCGAAGAAATGCGCTGGGAGTGTAAAGTGTAGGTGGGTAGTTGTAAAATAACCTGATTTGTGGAAGCCTCTTTTCGGGACTTCCACCAGTCGGCGAAAAGCCAATTGGGGTCCTCGTCATGAAGGAAAAAGTCTTCGTAAGGTGAAGTCCGTTGCAGCCGCGAGGAGAAGAGCAGAGACAACGTACGACGAAGTTTTGGTTAGCTACACGCTTTAACATCGACTCTCGTCATTATTTAGTTAGTTAGCATCTCCGAGCCGCGCAACAACTTGTGTTAACGCTCTGTAAATAAAACTTTGGAAAACGAACATAGTGTTAGATCTCAGCAACCTCTCTTCTCTTATAAACTTATTATATACCGTACATATGTGATGTTATATGTTTTACATCAATTAATGAAAATATCGAAACGCTGAATTTTTTCTGATGCGGCATATAACATCTTTTCCAGTACAATATTAAAAATATTTCGAATATACTGATGATCAGAAGAGCTACAAAACTATTTAAAGTTAGTTCATATACACTGCATATAATTTAAATGTGTAAATATAACTTAAAGATATTTGTCATATGTAATAAATTAAATACTAATATAATAATAATAAAATTATGTCGCACTTTTTAAACCTTAAATTTTCTTTCTTTACTTATTTTCGTGATAAATAGCATCACTATTTATAAATAATAAGCAATACGTGAATAATAACTAATATTTAGAAATAATGATAATTTATCTATTTCGAAAGTAAATGAAAATAACATTTAGGCATAATTATCCTGTGGGGATGAAATCTCTTCCACAATTTTACACTTGAAGAAACTTAGTTTGAAGCTTGAACGAATCCTAAGATACAATTTCAAAAGTTGCGAATAATATTAATAATTTTGAAGTGTTCGGTCGGGTACTATACTTTATAGGCTTCATAAAAGACTTTCAACATTGCAGCATTTATGGTTGCGCCAAGTACAGAAATAACGAGGTTAATGATTAAAAATGGGCCCTTCTTGCAACGAAGATTTCAGTAACGTACTCCGAGTACTATGACTGTGCAATATTTTCTTTTTCTTTTAAAATAAATTGAATATAAACGATCTTACTAGTCACATAGCTGTAAAAATTACACGTGCTGTAATTGAATTGTGAACAGCGTGAACTTAAAAGTAATATTACCTGTAAAAAATATTATTAAATATAATAGATAATTCTAGTACTGTATATCAGCGTATTAATACAAAATATTTGAATTTCATTTTATTATTGTCGTTCTGTGACATTATATGGTAATTTTATTATATTTGATTGAATTTATCATAATAGTCGCCTTCATATAGTAATAAACAAATATGTAAATAGTATTTCATTCAAATAACTAAACGATACTCGTGTCTCTCTAAACATATTACAAATATAACAAATTTATATGCTTCATTACATTAATAACATGAAATAGTACAACGTTTTCTTGTTTCAATTTTTCTGCACATTTACCATTTATGAGAAGAATGTAAAACTGGGAATAAATACGAAGGAACAACATTAGGTTTATAGTTTCGAATAATAAGCGTGGTCAATTCGTAGCCCACTAGAGATATTAACTGAAAACCCGTTGAAGGAAAACTCGACCAAAACAATCATCAATACTTTCTATTCACAGTGATTCTATTTTCCAATATACATATTTGTGCGTGCAATATCTCGAAACCTGACCAAAATCAAGTGTATGCTTTTTACGTACTTATTTATATATCATTTGTACACAAACGTAATAACTAAAAATATATAGTTACATTAAAAAATTGAAATTTAAGTAATAATCACATGTATTAAATGAATGCCATAAATAAATTACTTTCGTTAAAACATGTGGCTTCTAGCAGAATATGTATTCACATACTTTTTAATATTTTTAAATATTCTGTTTTCCATTACACATTTTTCTTACTTTCAGTTCTGCGGGAAATATTAATTTTTTCAGTTAGAAGTGCAGTCACATTTTATATAAACTATCAGTATGAAACTAATTTGTATATTATAGTTTATTTGTGACTTTACACTCTTATTTGAATAGTACGTGAAAATAAAAAACACATGGAGGAAAATTTAATACAATATTATTGTTGTTAATTACATGATAATATCCTGTATAATAAACCAAGATAAAATAAAAAAACTCCAATAAATTGATCGACGACAGCGCTAAAGGTACGACATGTCGAAAGTATGTTATGCTGTAAAACAGATAATAAAACACAGAAATCGAACGAAAACATTTATTCTAATTGCATGGTCCCGTGATAACCCATCAGATGCACCAATTCTGTCGTAATTGAGTATGCGTTTTTAAATCGTGCAAATATCAATCATAGTCACTGTCAATAGATGAACATTACACGGTGATATTCATCTGTTCAGGGCGATGGGAAACGATAGCTTTTCTGTGTCTTTTTATTGCCGATCGTTTTTTATCAATCCACCATTATCTACGGCTGTTCAATTGAATTAATCGACTCGCGACCGTCCGCGCCGATTTTTCACTGGGGAAAAAAAGCTCGTGGCATGGTTTCCATTTCCATTTGGCCGATACTTTGGTTGCCGGACGTCTCGACGTGAGCATCATGCATTATTGATCGAGTCCGGTATAAATGCCGAAAGTTGGCTGAACCGGCTGCAAGAAATTCATGCGCTCTACTCCCTCGAAGATGTATCCCGCTTTACGTTCACTGCTATCCACCTTTTCCTCCCGAGTTTCGTGTGCCCTGTGATCACAGGCACAAGATTTGGTGCGATTAACGTCTACGGTATAACAGCCTAAATTTTTTTAACAACATTTCGCTGTTATGTCAGTCTTAATACATTTACTATTTGAACGTTCCAGCTTGAACTTACAGAAAAAGAGCAACTTTATTCAGAGGAATAAGAAACAGAATCCTTTTAAACACTTTGCAATGATATTTCATTGATTGTAGAATATCTTTTTTGTTAATTGTATCAGTAAGATTATGAAAAATAAGTTATTTTTTCGCTTTAAGGAGATATTGGTAAAACTGTGTTATTTGTATTGAAATAATTGCTTTTCTTTCTTTCTTAATTAGTTTATATTTGATAATTTACTACTAACTACCATTTAATTTTTTACTATTTAATTACTTTTATCTAATAATTACTTTCTTAGTATATTTATTAAATATGCTACTGTAACGTTAATTTATTAGTCTGCATTTTAAACAATGAATCTGCAAGTTTACTACAAATATTCTATATACTACATGTAGTTCTCAAGTTAATCAATTTTTGACAGGTTAAACATAACATAACATAAACTTCCGCTGAATTCCGATCATTAAAAATTAATTTTCGTAAACGATAATTTATACAAATATCTACAGTATATTTATAAATGATTATTAGATCAAATTTTTATAAAATTGCTTTCTGTTAACGTTTTTAATTCTGATTCCCCGGCTGATTCGAGCGACTGGATATTTCAGATGAAAAATTTTCTCCTCTGAATACAATAAGAAACTTACACGTCGAGAATGACAGATCTTTGAAAAATATCACGCATCATCGAAGCTACGAAACTAAGAAGAACCGAAGACTGATTGAAGAAAACTGGAGTCTCGTCCGTTATCCTTGGCGAATCGGAAGAAATATTCTTCGTTGAAGCATGCAGCCGAGTTGCTGCGCGCATGATGGATGCGTCGGAGATTACATTCTAAGAACGTAGCGTTCGTTGCGTTGCTCGTAACATTGCAAAATAATTGAAAGCGGAGAAGGCTGTTGTTCAGACTGATGAAACCTGATGCAGTGGAAATTGATTGCACCGGAAAGTTAGAGAATGGAAACGGAATTTTCTTCGTATCCATTTGGACAAAGTAACATTAGGCGTACCAATGAATCATCTACATTTTAAAACGTCTAATATTCATTATTCCTTAATTTATCAATATTGAATTTCTTTTCTTTAGTACGTGTTACCATTTTTAAGGGAAAAGTTCGGGGGAAAATGTTTTATAGGTGAAATGTCTTATATGTTCATTGGAAAAATAGTGATTTAATAAATAATCTGTTAATTTTATTAGTTAATAATTAATTTTAACCAGTCAACTGTGAATTTAGGAGAAATGCATTTATAATATATTCTAATGGAAAACTACAGCGAAATAAAGAAGAATTACACGTTTATCTGAAAAAATAAATACTTCATCATTGAAAAAGTTAATGCCATTTTGTATTTTAAGACGACATATATACTCATCGATGACAGTGAACTAGTTAATACTTTCAAAGTAATTCATCTAATGCTTTCAACTAATAGAAACATATACAATGCGATTCACATAACGTGTTTAGTTACATTTGATCAACATTAATAAACGAATTAAATTATTATATTATTAACAACTTGTTATATGATAATAACAGGTTATTAAAGTACCTACATTTCCTACAGTTTCCTTCGCTTTAGATAAAGATTAAATTCTGTTGAGTTCAACAATATTGCTTCAGACGTTCATTTGTGAAAAAACTGTTTAAATACTTAAATGCAATATCAATAATAGAGGTGAAGAAATCATACGATTTACTTTAAGTGAAATTATTATATGATTTCAAACATTTTATTTATGGAAATTCTGTGTGAATATTCAGTACAGGATTCTGTATGCTGTTTTATTTTTATTCTCTCATGTATTGTACGGCAACGGCTAATTCCTCGGTTTCCTCTACCAATTTGTACAGAACGTACCGAAGAGAATATGAAATAAAACGCTTCATTGCAATTCGTGAATCGTAATACATCTGTTACCTGATTTGTAACACTAGCAACGTATATTGGAATTAAATATGAAATTCCTTCTAATTGATAAAAAAGAAGATTTAAATGTGAAGAAATTAATTATATTTACAGTTTCAGTTTAACCTTGAATTTTCGTAGAACTTAAAATTATGTAATTTGCACGAAAATTTGATTCACCAATTACTTATTACTCTGGATTGAAATTTTTGTCCAATCCTTTCTTTTTTAAAAATGATTAATTCTGGAAGAACACTAAATTTATTTAAAAATAAATAGTACATTTTATTGATCGCATTGCATTACTCATTAGAACATTTTTGACAAATATTTACATTGTTTTCTTTTAATATTATGATATTTTCAGTCAGGTATAATGAAATAGAACTGCTGCTTTTTAAAGCAGCAAGTAACTTCTAGAAATAAATATTTCGTTATTTCCAAAATAGTTAAATTCAGGATATTAAAGTTTACCTTGAAAACATTTGTAAATAACACAGAATTAAAAGGTAAACTCCCAGAAAATGAAATAGTTTTATAATTTAGTATCTGCTCTGTTTTATAAAAACTCAAAGTACATACACAAATATTAAGATAGAATAAATACAGTAAATAAGAAGAATCTGATAATCAACTCACAAGTACAAGAACAATCTTAGAACTAAAGAAATATCTTTGATATAGATGTACTATTGTACGATTTACTATCGGACTTAGTGTATGCATATTCCTTGCGCCATGATTTAATTAAAAGATTCTGCGATATCCCGCGTTTAGTAGACAAAAGAATTCGAAATCAGCGCGCAGCACGGTTCGAGTGAATTAATACGAAACGCAGCGATGGCTGAGCAGACACGGAACAATAATGAAGTCAAACATACCGAACATTCGAAGATGGGACTTCACGAAGTGCAAATAACTTAACGTGCCACGAAACTTCCGCGATACCGAGCGTTCCGCCGCGTTGGTTGCCATAATTTATTCGCGCGTTACGTCGTAAATTTAAAGTCGCTAGAGATGAGTGCGCGGTACACATCGAATTTACGATAGCGCATTTACAAGCACACCGGTACGCGTCCGTTTCAGTTTCCCTTTATTACGGGACGTGAATTAAAATTGCGTGCGCGGGCTGCAGCGGCGAGGAAGGGGAGAGTTCAATCACTTTATGCATACGAGGCGTAATAACCGCGTTTGTTTCGGCCGACGCGAAAAGCCCACGCCAAAAGGCGCCTGCGAAATTTCATTAATTCTCGTAATAAAATCGAGAGGAAAAAACCTGTGAACTTATAATAAATTTTGTTATCGAAAACATACACACGCGTACACAGACATTGGAACGTTGATATTTCAGTTCCCGACGGCCGTGCGTCGGTTATCGGGCGAATTTCATAAATTCTTTTCACCCGCGCGGAAGAGAGATGAATGTAAAATTTGCGAACTGGAAAATGGCGTGTGTAATTTTTGCGAACGTCAACGGTTAGTTGGTACAAAAATGATTTTTGGTGGCGTTTGCGGCCACTTTTTCAGCTATCTCCGGTGGTCTCGCTTCTTTCCGAGAGGAAAGGAGTAACTAACGTAGACTTTAATAAAAATTAGTAATATAATATTTTGGTAAATGCTTCAGAATTCTGTGATTCTGTCATATATAATTGGTACGCTAAAACTACCGAGCATTTCTAAAGATTGTAACAATACATTTTTTTCGATTTCGTCAGACATTCAATGTTATATTTAAGTGAAACTGTTTATTTTCAAAATCATTTCGGATATTTAACACTTTTAATACACCAATGATTGCATAATAAGAAAACTAAAACCTGTAATTTTCTCGGGTGCGGTAGTTGTAGTGTTAATATCTATTTAGATGTAATACCAATCGAAAATAATTTACTTTTCTCTATTATGCATTACATTGTATAAATTTTTGAAGGATCGCCATTCATTTCTCCATGCTCTATGTATAACTCCTTTTGTAGGAGAACAAATGTTAATATAGTTCACGAAAATATGAGTGTATAGAAATGAAGTATGTCAATGTAATAGATGTGACGGAATTTCTATAAAATTTAATGTTTACCTCTGTACACAGGTACAATAGAACCTGAATTATTCGAATTCTCTATTATTTGTTAATTCTGTCTGTATCTAAATTAATTATACCATTATTCGATTAACCAAACCATTTTGTACCAGTTAGCTTGGACGATCGAGGTTATACTGTAGGGTAGACCGAGGCGAATCTGATCAGTTCAGTTGTAACAGCGAAAAACTAATAGTTAACACTTAGAATCGTGATACTTTTTCATAAATTTCTTATTAATAGACATTCAAGTTCAATATCAGTAAAAAATTTCGAAAAACTTAAAAATCTTCGTTTTATAAACGAAAAAGTGAAAAGTGAGAAATATCCAACTCCCCTGTTTCGAAGAATTTCAAAGTGAATACGGTAAATGAACAAAATACGATATAACAATCTGAATATACTGAATAACTACATTAACTACTAAATTTAGATACCTTACAGACTAATAATAATCGAAACATTTGAATTTCTAAGCTTAGCCTGCCATTTTAAACGTAAAATTCCAACGACGTATTTTAGACAAGCCACAAATTCATTACGTTCGCTTTGATTCTGACACGTGCTGGTAGAAAACAACGATTTGAAACAATTAAAGATGTATTGGATTAAGTGTAGGGAAGTCGTAGGAAGTAATATCGACGGTCAGCATGCTCATTTCTATAACAATGTAACAAATATGGCCAATATTCTTATTATTTGCCTCGGTCTACCCTACTTGAAAATCTTGTTTGGCTATGAATTTCATACCTTCGACAATGTAAATTTGTTGATACGTGACGTGACCGTGTCACGCGTCATCTTAGTTCGTTGATTTATAACAAAGCGTAACGTAAACTGTATGCGTGTACACGTTTAACCGACTCGTTTACTTCGGTCCGGCTAATGGCTACTTTTGGACGTTACACGTCCCGCAGCGACAACGGAGACGTCCTCGTCGAACGCATTTTGGGACACGGTTCATTCAACAATTACCTTACCAGCAGCCATTGAATTTAAATGAAACTTCTGAAGTTGAAACGAATTTTTGAATTTTTAAGTTCTTTTTCGTGCTAGTGGAGGGAAAGGTAAAAATGCACTTCGGGCCAGCCCTGTAATTTCGGTGGGTTCACCCACGGGTTTCCGGTAAATTTCATTCAGTTCTTTGTGAATAAAATTTACTGCAGCGCGAGAACTATTTTCGTAAAAGGAATTTTCGAATTTTTTCCCAAATTCGTGAAAAATTCTCACCTCTGACTATGAATCTAAGCTTCTTTCTTGACTCGGATAACTTTATCTTGGATATGAAGTTCCTGCATGAAATTCCATCTGAAAGCAATAGTATTATTTCTAAAGTTGGAAAACAGAATCTTCCTTACAATTAACTGAGCACGGTGAACCAGAATGTGTGCATAAACTGGAAGAATAATTGTTTATACTTTATTAATTATTAATGTTAAATGAAAAATTCACTGTGAAATAATTTTGTCGAAGTTATTATGTACGTATTGTATTATTTTAGAGGAAAACCTTTTCCTATATGAACTGCAAATGTACTTAATCCTTGATTAACATAAAATTTTCTTTTTCTCTTTTTTATATGATTGGTGTCTTATGTCATGTACCTCTCGATTAGAGTCCAATATTCAATCGCCAAAATAATTACATAATCACAATGAATAGTAATGGTTTTTAAGTTTATTTTGTAATAGTTTTACAAATTTGAATGTCTATAATAATTAGAGGTTCATATGTAGTTATCAGTAAAGAACAAACTATATAAAACTATCTGGAGTTTAAAACCTAATTTTTAGAAGACTAAATCTTAAATCACCAATTCTTAGTATCTCGGAAACTGAATTTCACTTTACAACTTTTTAACTCGCAAAATACTAACAAATATTCTGTATAATGCTGATAAATTAACAATAAATTACTGCAAAAATTGATTCTCCGAACCTAGGGATTCCTATTTTAATTACTAATATGACAAACTGTTATCAAATGTTACTTTTAATTTTTAACTTATCCGAATCTCCATCATCAAAAATCTGGTGACCGAGTATAAACATTTGTTTTGAACCGTCCAGTACAAACGACTACCAACAACCGCATAATTTTATCAGGCACGATGTTAGCTTCGTTAATGAACTGCACAATGCAGCATAACCAATTCCAACGCAGTCTTCATCTAATTTATTCCACGCATTTTTAATACAACTCTTCTGCTGGCTGCGAGTACATTTACCGCAATAAGGGTGGTCTGTATTCGCTTATATACTGCCGACCTCGGGGGAAATTATTTCAAGTACTCTTTTCTTGGCCTTGCTTAAGAAGCTGTCGGTCAGGAGAACACACTGGCCTGACTTGAAAGTTAAACTTTAATCGCAAAAGTGGCCCGTCGCAAACGGCGAACTCAAACAAGAGCAACGCGAACGTACAAACGAGGGGGAGAGTGACAAAATTTCACTCGAATGCGCCACTTTTCTTTCCTCTGGAACCGTATTCCCTTTTGCAACGGACCGCAGACGGAATAACAGTTGGAACGGCACGTAATACCCAAACTATTAGATATTGCGGAAACGTTGCTGCTGCAAACAGTATACTTGCTTAAAGAGAATATTGCATGCGCTTACGTGTAACAGATTAATTTCTTAAAAAGACGATAATATTATTTACATTCAGCAAATCTTTGCCTTGCCATGCTTTAAAAAGCTCATTTATTGCTCGTTGATAAGGATAATTTTTTGCGAAGTTAGGAAAGAATATTTTGTTGGAAATGTTCAAAATGGGCGCCAAAGTTTAAAACATTTATTCTTTGTATTAGAATCGATAACATTTTTTTTTATATCGATCTGTGTCTTTCTCTTTGAGTTTGGTTAAAAATGAAATTCATCTGTTTACAATATCTACTTCTTTTGACATAATTTGATAAACAAATATCAACCTAGTTATTGTAAATATTATCATAAATAAAGTTTATTTAAAACATACTTAGTTTGATTATATTTAAAGAAAACAAAATATATTTCTATAAAAGTATATTCTATAAATAATTAAATATTACTTACTTTAAATTCTGCCGCAAAATATAATGAATTTCGCAACACTAATTTTCCCCGGTTTATATAGAAAACGCAAGTTTGAAGTTAAACATAAGTTTAATCATCGAAGTTTTCAACTTTCAACTCTAGTTAAATCATAAATAAACCAAATGGTTAGGTTATAGTGATTTATAGGAAACGGAAAATTCGACATAGAAAAAATTTGTGAAATTAATTATTTATTATAAATCCGTCATTAGTACACATTTCACATAAAATTAACAATAAAATATTGAAAACACATTGAAAAAAAAATAAAAAACCAAGAAGCATTCAATTTCTTTCCAATTTTTTGTATTCACCAGCACATTACAATTAATAATACGTCTTAATATTTGTAAATTACCCGCACACCCATCTACGGAAGCACAAATTTTGGTAGAAAAATGAAATAAAAAGTGACTAAGAAGAAAACAAAATGATTAAAACATAATATTATCCAACACGCACTAATGATACCTTTCACTTCGTGGTTCCTCGCTCACTCATGAAAACACAGGGTGGCTAAAAAACGACAACCCATGGAAGAAGTTATTACTCGACAAATTAGCGTGCAGCGAGGGGGTATCCTTCCCCGAACCGTTCATAGGAAGTAAGAAAGTTTCCAAGCGTTGGTTCCGATGCCTCGTGACCGCACGCCGATCGATGTTCGAGCGAACGTGACTAAACCTTTCCACCACCACCCCCATTTCACCTCCCGGCTGCCACCTATCGTTTTTTTCTTTCCATCGAGCCGAGGGTGAGAAATGAGACGACGGCATTAGCGTCCCTTCGCCGCTTCATAGTATGGGTTGCAGGTGCGAAAATTCCATTTCCTTCCGCCTGTCACACGGCTCGGCCACAATTTTCGTTTTTGGCGTACGTGCGCAGACCCTGCCTTTAAATGTTCCACGAGAGGAGCGGGGGAGCGATCCCCGGGTGTAAAACGTCCTCCGGAGCCGTTCGCCCCTTCTTCGCAACACAGCCGGAGAGACGCGATCGGAAAACCTTACCGGCAACGTGCTCGAGATCAATGACGAATTTAGCGGACGCGTGTCAGCCGACACCGGTGAAATATTTCGAGCCGCGGCGCGCGGGGATGTCGCTACAAAATGTTGCTATTTCGATAAAATTCAAAGGAGCGCCGCGCACGTTACGCCGACGAACGCTCGACGGAATTCTGATGGCGGTTATGAGCGTTCGTGCCCCGGGGTGGTTGCAATGCCGGCGGTATTCTTGATTTACAGCCGCAGATGGAGAATATGGAAATGTCTTAATGTTGGAGGCGATCCGTGCGGAGGCTTGCTAAGATTTGGGCTTCGTTAAGGGGTATAGTTTTAAGTTGAATCGGCGGTAACCAAGTATTAACCCTAGGGGTACTAAGGAGGGGGCTCCTCGAACCCACCGCATCAACAAATTTTAGGAAAACATTAATTTTCTCACTTAACACGAAAATTACGTATCAGTCAAAATAACTGGTTTCAGTTCTTTTGTTTCGCAATTATTGACATCTTTGAAGCATTGAATATTCGAACTGATTTTAAAAATAAATGGTTTCACTTGAATACTATCATGAATGTCTGAAGAAATTGAAAATAATCTATTGTTACAATTTTTATAGGGATTACATATCAATTCTATTAAATGTTCGGTAGTACTAGTGTTAAAAAATTTTATAACATTATTTATGGTCGATCGCACGATTTTGGTTTTATGAAGATATTAATAACGATTTGAATATTAACGACTCGATTATGTTTCTGCTACCAGCTTGTCGGTCCGTAGAGTCGAATTGAGTTATTTACGTTTGTTATTTCCAGTTGTTGAGCTTCGCAGTTAGTTACGGCGATGCTCTGGCTCAGTTTCAGATTAGTGATGCTGAGCCTGAATGAAATAATGAGATTTTCGATGAGTTGTAATTGGATCGATGTCGATACGTTAAGTTGTGGAATTCTTCGTTAGATATTCCGTTGATTCGTGTTGTTTGTGGAACTCTTCGGTAGATGTTCCGTTGATGCGTGTTGTTGGTGGAACTCTTCGGTTAGAGATTCCGTCGATATGTGTTGTGGTGGAACTCTTCGTTAGAGACTCCGTGGAACTCTTGGTTAGAAATTCGGCGTTTTGTGTTAAGATCTACCCTTAAATAGGTGGCTGTAAGGGCAGCGTCGGGGGATGAGACACGCGGATTGGTGGTCTCCTAGAGTTCTACGTTTTGGACAGTGAGGAGGCAGTTTTTCCTGATTGGTGACAATCACCGGAAAGTTGACCACCTCCAAGTCTATCGGTCACCTGCAGGTATCGAGAGTACCTTGGCGTGACGTCATGGAAATTCCGCGTGCCTCGATCGTAACAGATAAAAAACTGTATGAAGCGCCTTAACCCTAATAAAACATGCAAAGAGTAAATATCTAAAATGTAAAAATACTAATCCTCGAACAGCTGAGGGTGGTTGTTGAAGGTAATGGTCGATGGCTTCATAAAGTTATTTGAGCTACGATCCCTTGAAAGATTTAAAGGAACGTTGACGTAACGGTGTTTCAGTTCGGGACACCGAGCGTCAACACCAGTCATTTTGTTTTCTACTTAGAAATAGAAAAACAACGCGATTATGTCATTCGGTATTTTATAATACGAAATTAGGAAAGCATAATCGCGTTACTTACCGTTGTTCGAATTGAAACCAATTGATTAAAATGTATATTGATGATAGGTGTTCGAATTTAAAAGGATTACAAAAACATGTAGAAAGTATAAAATATCTACAGGGAACAAAATTAAAAAGGAAACGTAGCCCTAACGACAATAGAGAGCAATCAACAGTAAGGAGATGTTTCTGCAAATGCGTATTACAAGCAACAAATAAAAAATTAAATACAATGCATCTAAACTGAAACAAATCACTATTAGATGCAAAAGACATGTTTATAATAAGCATTCAAATAATACAGTAATGTGTAATGAAACTATAACGTCAAATAATTCAAGCTTCAATTAATATCAAAAACTTAAAAAATTAATACACATGAATATTTCTTTTACATAATTTTCCTTCCTTTGAGCGAAGCTGTACGCTTCAAATTGTATATATATATTATAAAGAACACAACTTTAAATATGAAAATGAAGACGAAAATTTCTAGCGCAATGCGAAACTTTATTGCTTCATAACTTCTGAATCAATACTCACTGTCAAAAGGTTTGAAATCCTGGGTGTACAGAACCGTGACCTTAACAATATATATCAAGATGAAGGTCATATGAGGGTTACTCTTTTTGTAAATAAGTACGAAAGTTTTACAAAATATTTCAAGGTCATTCAAGTCGGTGAGGAGCCAATGTTGTAACTACCGTTAGATGTTTGAGACAGTCTCGCCTTCAAAGAAATCGTGTTTGTTAATATTTAAGTTATAGTCACTGATGATCCTTCATTCAATTTCATGCTTGTAGATCAATTTCGTAAAGTTTTATCGCAAGATTAAATTATAAAAGGAAGAATCTTACAACTATGTAGAAAATAATATGATCTAGTATTATTAATAATTTATTTCTTTTTGCAGTTTATCCAGTGAAAATATATATTTGTATAAGATTTTACTTTTTTTACCATGCAAACACTTACAATCATAAACTGATAATGAAATTGAAATTTCTTCCTTTAATAATAAATTGTTGACAAGAAAAAGGGAGTTATGAAAGGAACCACAAGGTAAGGGGTTCAACCTTCAAAAAAATAGGTGTACTAATTAAATTGTGAATTTTCGAAGAGAAGTACCACAAAAACTGTCATAGAATTCAACTTTTCCTACATTATTGTTCATTCAAAACTGAAGCTATTATCGTAAAAAAAATAAAATTCCTGTTTATCTGAATTTGATGACTGCCGTCTGCGTAAAACTTCTATTCACAGGGAAATCTATAACCTAATATGAACATACTTAGCGTGCAATCTCGAAGAAACAGATTTCTATTCGATAAAAAAAGCCAGGTGTTCCATAATATTCTCGTTCAACGTTCGTATCAGCTATTCGTCAAAAGAATGTATTACAGCCCTTCTTCCCCAAATAGCTTCAAAACGACTTCGACACAAACTCCGTGCTGGCCTGTCGCAGCTACAACCATGTCGCTCACAAAAACGCGCTCGATCCATCAAGCAATGTCGCCCCACGCCAAGTGTCTGACTAATCACTTTCCTACGCTACTTGCATCGATGTATGATATCGATTTACGCTCTTGAACAGTCAGTAGTGAATTCTAGTTCTCAATTCATAAGATATACAATTTTTTGAACGGACGAAACAATAAATGCAACGAATGAACACTAAAACGAGCCATAGCTATTTTAGAAACGACTGAGATAACCATTTCGCTCCCTTACTGGAAGTCGTAAATCCAAATTTTGTTTCTTCCTAGATAGATCTAATATCTAAATAAATATTATTATGTAAATATAATTTAGGGACCTGACAAGTAGTAAACTTTTATCAATCACTTTCCACGTTACGGATCGCAACAAGACTAAAGACGCAACTAAAAACTTGACACTTTCTGAATATAGCCTGATGTCACACAAATCAAGGACAATAGCATGATCTATTTGACTTTAGTTAGATTCACTGTAGAATGTACAAAAAAAATACATGGAAAGTAATATCGTGATGAACAGAGAGATAATTTTAGAATAGTTGCCTGATAATACGATAATCTAGACTGTCGTGCAGGGCAGCGAACGGCCCTCGCAACGGTCACGATGCGTCACGATGCACACGCAGGTCGCGTGACGAGCGCGACCTTGTCCGTGCGTGGGTGCCTTAAATCACAGGATCACCCTTGAAATGGTTGCGGTTCATACGTCTCGACGGTCTTTAAGGGAGCATTCACAGGATGCGATTAATTGAGAATAGTTGGCAATCGAAAAAAAGTAACAAATGATCAACATCTCATAGAACATTTGCGAATTTACAGCGAACTATATGATTTCAGTCGTAGAAATAGTGGATCGGAATAGAGAAAAAGCTTTAAAGAAATATTTTCTTGTCGACTCTTCAATGTTCAATTATCCAGAACTGCCTTTTTCTTATGGGTAATAATATGTTCACCTTATATAAAATTAATGCAATTTTTAATAAAACATACTCAGAGAACATGTTCTCATAATTAGGTGAGTGAAAATGTAATAGACTACGATGGGGTTTGATTTCTTAACTGAATTTATTCCAATTTAAAATATATAAATCAAAGTTTATAACAATATAGATTATACCTAGTAACTTTAACTTTAACATTCATTAAATATGTAAAATGTATTATACAAATAGGTGGATGGATACTTTTTTGAGTACCTAATTATACGTTACACGGACGTCATCGTTTGAGCAATACTTGACAATACCCTTTGGACAATTGCTATTGATGTAGAAATAAGCGAAAACGTTTCCTCCCAAATTTTTGACACTAATTGAAGGAGTATAAGTTCTTTGGCTAGTGCAGAAATTTTTTAAGAAAAACTCATATCAGAAAAACCCAAGCGGTACGCTTCTTTTATTCAATAAAAATGATGGAAACTAATGAGAAATAGACAAAAAATATATTGCTTACATGGTTTACATGAAAAAGAGGGACACGATGCGCATGGTAAGTAGTAGTAAAATTCAAGCACACTGTAAGTTATCCAAAGCGATAAAATCTAGTGGATCTGTTCTAAACATGAAATTTGAACATACTCAAATGGTTAAGATGGTAGTATAGTGTTGAGCTGTATAGAACGCAGTCTCGTTATATTGAACGCGCGGGTAAAACCCAGAATTGTAACTAATCAACACCCGATCATACGTAGATTGCTGAGGAAGTTTGGGAATCCGTGATTTCTGACGTCGACATTCAGTCGTTTGTTATTTTTCTAAAGCTTCACGTTTTTAAGCTCAAATTGCGCTGGCACAACACGATGGAAAATGTATTAATGTTGAAGGAGAATATTTTGAAAGACAATAAAACCATTAGTTCAAACATATTTGTGACTTTTGTCATAATTTCCAGAACATTTTGTAACAACCCAGTATCTTTAGGAGATTACTTGGTGTCTAACAGATTGATACACCCGCTCCTCCATTTACGCGGCACTTCTTACACACGAGTTTCTTATTTATGCGATAAATTATAACACTATTCTGAGATATGAATTTACACGATTTGAATTTAGTGACACCGAATAAAATTTACTTTTGTTTCCTGAAATTATTACTTTTTTGTCAAGCTATGTAAAAGAAAAATGTATTTCAATAACTTATACCGGCTTTCCTTTCCAATATTTTGTTTTCTGTTGTATCAGTATACTTTATTTATGCGATTTTTCTTCACGTAAAACGAATCCACGTGGAACGGATACTCCGCGTAAATGGAGGGACGGATTTATAAGGGCAAGATGGAGATTTCACTGACAAGGAAAGGTATTGTATCCAGAAATTCAAAAAATGATGAAACTTTGTGTGTCAGTAGAGTAAGTTAAGCTTAAAAGATTGCAACTTTTTCCTGCCAAATTTTACTTTGAAGGGATGAAACCACCCCTTAAAAAAAATGAAAATTTTCCTTATACCGTGGATTATATTGAAAACGATAAGAGATAACGAAAACAGTTTAAACAAAAAATACATTTTTCTTTTACTCATATAAAATTGCATAATAAAATTCTGAAAAGACTTTTCAAATTTTCAAAATATTGAACTTTCTGAAAAATGTTTGCAGTTTTATAGATGTAACAGAACAATGTATTTTTCATTGAAACTTTTCTTCGCTATCTCTTACAGTTTTTAAAATAATCCACAGGAAAGAAAAATTTGCATTTTTTTCAAGGGGTGGTTTTACCCCTTAAAAGTGAAATTCAACACGAAATAAAATTGTAATGTATTATGTATGGCTTGACTTTCTCTACTTACACAGAAAATTTCATAATTCTTTGAATTTCCGAGATCTTTCCTTGTGAGTACTTTACTATGGCTTTTATCAGCAACGTGCAACTGTATTGACGAACAGAAAGTTTGCATGGAAAATGAAATTGGAGCATATAGAAACTGATTAATAAGCCTGGCATTTTTCAAAGTGATCTTCCAGCTTCACCCCTGATCGCTAGTGTGGATCAAGCCTTACAGGTGCCGGGGCCCATTCGCGATAATGCACCGACAAAGTGCGCACGCGTGCGCCAAGCTGTGAATTTATGAACGCGGAGGGCCGCTTACCGGCGCCGCCTTAATTTCGAAATTGCTTTGCACGCACAACACGCGGAGCGTAGCTACGCTTTTCTATTAATACGCGGTAGATCCACGCGGCAGGCGCGTGCGCGCGCGCGAGGCGCGGCCGGTAAACGGCACGTATCACAATTCAAGTCGCCCGGTGTGATGCAACGCAGCATGCAATAACGCTGGGAACGCGTAACGTTATCATGTGAAATAAATTGCTCCCCTGTTGCCGCGGAAAAAGTCGTTTAAACAGTCCCCGGGAGCACGTGCTCCGTCTCGCTTTATAATTAATACTCGGTTAATCTGTGTACGCGTTGTATCGACTGCGTTCCATTTCGGATAGCTTTTTTGTTGCTTTAGAGATTCACGCGAATAATTTCAAAATTATCGGATTAAGACATTTTTTGGTAATGGACAAACGCATTTGCAATATAGTGTATATATATTAAGTCCCAGCTAAAGGAGGCTAACTAAATATGTTTTGTATTTTTGATGATATGGTTACGGTGATTCGGGATATACAAATGTTTTAGGGAAATGTCTTGAATTGAGAATGATTTACTATTTTTCAAGATCAGGATAAAAAATTTCTTGACTGTTCTTTTATTACCAATAGTTGAAAATGATTGGCTTTGGGTTCTTTATTTTTCAATTACAGAACTGTGAAAATAAACATTGCATGCGGAATTATATTGGTAAACACATTTATTCATTTACACATTACAATTAGAATCCTATCGAAATACAGAATTATCAAATCTGTTTCCATTTCTGTAAAATAATAGTATTGGTAAGTTATAAAGTTATTTTTATAGTTCTTAGTGCAAAATGAAGTAAGCGTGTAACACGTGTAAAGTAAATAATCGTAGCAATTGAGTAATATTTTCAAACATTCTGTGTATACGACAGATTTTAAAGATTGAAATGACAAAGAGAATTAATGCTAAACCTTAATTAAAAATTGACCAGAATTCTCTTCTAACAGTTATTTCTCAGTATAGTCAAGAAGTATAAATAATTACCCAGTGGTAGAAGTTTCAAAGTGAACGTAATATTTTAAGTGGCGCATCGTATTTCTTTTATCCGTATGATAAACTCGGTTGCGACAAATTCAAGGATATACAGTACTAAATCATTCTGTTTTATAGCTGTTGTGTAAAGTGCGGTATAACCAAGATCTGGTTTGTGTTGGTAGTGTGGTCAAGTCGAGTCTACCTCACCAAGAGCGTATTACATGCTTTGGTTTAATTCTTTGACTTTACAATCTTGCAACAATCTTAGATGGCCGTAGTGTACTCAAAAGCACAATTTGATGTCCAAATTTCGTGGAATCGTAAATCTTTAAGATTTATGACATAGTCGAAAATGGAAAAGAGTAGTCAACGTTGCATTTGTAATCTTGATGTAGTAAAAAGTGAGGTAATCCATTATGTAAAAGAAAGCCTACACTTCAAGCTGAAATTATTGCGTACCTGTGAACCTGTGTTTTCGAAAAAGTTGAATTTATATGACTGTTGAGTATACCAGAGATTAAGTTGATTTTGTTCATCGTCAATTCGATGTAATTACAACAAATTTCTGAATGTAAAATATTGTAAATGAATGGTGTTTGAAACCCTTTGACAAATTAATTTTAAAAATAGTTTACATATTTTTTTATTCAAATCTAATTATTAATTGTTTTTGTTTTCCAAAAAAGTTAAATATTCAAATATTCTCAAAATAGGCAATAATAAATACTACTTTCTTTTTATTTTTATAGCCATAAATACTACTATTCGTTTATAATTAATGTAAAAATTAACAAAAGTTAAATAATTTTTCATAAAACCTTGATAGAAATTACTGTCCAAACGATATAATATAAAGGAATGATAAAAATTACCAAATAAAACGTAATTTTGCAGATGAAAGATATTTTTAAATGTGATTTTAATTTTATAATTTCAAGATTTATTGAAGATAAAAGAAGGACGTCTCTGAAATTTTAATGAATGCTCTATGGATACCAGTCATCTGTTCCTGAAAAATGGCTGGTCCCGAGTAAACAAAAGATTGTCATCCCGACGCTGCTAATTAGTAAGAAATCTGTTCACGGTTAGCGTAACATTATCTTGATGCTACGGGCAAAGTGATTACAATACTCTTTCCTCATTCTCAACGCTTTGCAGCCGCACACTCGAGCTCCCTGCCTCGCGGTAATACGCCCTTAAGTGTGTACTTACACGGGGCTATTAAATTCCTGAGTGCACACCGACCACGATACCACTGCCTTAATTTTAAACTCAGCTCCCCCGGCTGTCGCGCTGCTTGAGACTTTAAATTCTACACGAATCTGCGACAGTAGAACGTAACGACCGGCGATGTGTACACATTGCTGATTCCCTCCGCAGAAATACGAAAGAACCCGGGTGCCCGTGTAGAGAGCGGCCCTGGAAAGCCCCGTTAAGTTTTTCAGCTTTCACGGAACGATTCAATGCACCCTTTTAGAAGCGAACGTGGAGCGGTCAATAGAAATTATAGTCACGACATTCGTCAAAACTTTCTCTCTCTTCATCCCTCTTTCCCGCTTCCTTCCACTTTCTCTCCCTTTAGGCTCGCAATCCGGACCTCGACGGGAGTTCCTCACGAAATCGAAGAATTCCATTTAAAAGCCGTCGTGCGACGATGATTTCTCCTCCCTTGAAAAGAAAGGGAAAGAAATGGACTCGAAGGGCGAGCATTCACGTGTTTTTCGGAATTCCGTTGAAAGGGTCTTAAGAGATGAACCGAATCGTGCATGCTATTTCGGATACAAATTCGACGTTGGAACGGTATCGCGGATCTATGAACGTTCTTCGAATTTTCTGATGTAAACCGACTTTTTGGAAGGAAGTATTGAACGCATTGACGTTGAAGCGGAGTCAATTTCTAATATTGAGATATTTGCGTAAAATAGTTGCGTTATATAGTGTTATGAAGAAACATTCAATCATTTAATGAAATTCTTATGCATTTTTCTACTGTATAGTTTATTGAATAGTATATGTTGCAAAATTTGTATAAGTTTGCTCATTAAAGTTGTAACAAATTTTATCTGAGTAGGTATGGTGATAATGTTTCTGAAATAAATGTAATCTAAAAAGTGAGACATTCATTAAAAATTAACTGTGGAGAAAATGCTTTATTATTTTGATTGCATTATGAAATATAAATATTAGATTTTATTTCAATATGGTGGTTTTATATTATTATATAACAACAATGAACTGTTTTTCGTTAAACATTTAAACAACGTTCAACTACAATTGTTTCAAAGATACTACAGCCTTCACTTTCCACAAAATATATTTCCATTGTTTCAACATTCTTACGATCCTTTAGTCCTTCCCGATTTACTCACACTAATTTTCAGAAAACTGAATTGCGCGGATGGCAATTTTCAGTGAGATCAACGTATATCACTATACACAGAAAAACTCAGATAACATATTGTTATGCAATAAATTTTAAATAGATAATCAATTCAAATCAAATTTAATATTTTTTTAAAGGCTGTGGTAATTAGCAAAGTTGCATAGCTAAGTTTCTTTATATAAAAATGAAATTTCTCGTTACCAGTACGCAATGTATTAATTTGGATAAGATTCCATTTTATTAAAAAAGTCTATAATAAATATCTTATCAATATATTTACATGTTATACTTTCTCCGAAATTATTTCAGAAGTGTAACTGTCTTGTAAACTGGAACATGGAATTTTTCCAAAATACTTTTATACTGGCGAAATTCTAATAAAATTTTCATCAATATATACGTAATTTTTTTTGGACATCATTTTGAATGTATAGCTAAACCTAGACTCGCGGAAAGATTAAACAACGTCTCACAATAAATCATTTTTAATATACTTTCGTATTATAAAAATGTACAATAAATTTTT
The DNA here is from genome assembly GCF_051020985.1 of Nomia melanderi. Classification (NCBI taxonomy): domain Eukaryota; kingdom Metazoa; phylum Arthropoda; class Insecta; order Hymenoptera; family Halictidae; genus Nomia; species Nomia melanderi. The sequence goes on from NC_135005.1 coordinate 1,913,599, forward strand.
CGCAATTGTAGCTACACGCTATTCCTTTCTTGAGAGTTACATTAAGTATACAGTTGACGTGTCTTGAGTCATCGAAAATTTTGGTTACATTTCGCTTATAAAGTATGTTGATTTTTAAGATATAATATCAAGCTACATTTAACTTCTTGATGACATATATTTTCATATCCTTTCTATTCATTTCAGCTACTTTGTAACGTGTACCGCGATTAAACACCATTTCACAGTGAGATCCACTGCTCTGTAAAGAACAATTTGTCGGATGATCGCACGTGACGCATATATTTGATTGTCTCTGGGGATTCGTCGCCGCCTCCGACAGAAATTTTCCTACGTTAACGTTTTTCTTCTCCCATGTTCCGCTCCGGGGCCGACGACAAAGGGCTGTCCCACGATTCGCTGAGCTTTAATCGGGCAGGAGCCGCCCAAAGCTGTATACATGTGCAGCTAGCGTGCGCCCAGCCACGTACACACGAGTTATCCGGAAAAGAAGTTCGCACCGCGTCGACGATCTTTTTAGAGGTGCTTACGATGCCGTCGATTTCCGACTGTATACCCTAAACCACCGCGTGCTTAATCATTCACGGCGCAGCGCCGTGTGCGGAACGTCGAATGTACTCCGACTGGGCGCGACTCAAAGAAACGGTAAAGCGTTACAAACGTGCTGGAGGAAAGAAGTAAATGGAAGGAATCGGAGGTGAAGGTGATTGACTTTCGAACAAGAACATGAAGTAATTGTTTAAAGTGCGGACTTTACGTAGGAATTCTGTTTTTTCTTCTTCTCCTTGACACTAAACGTATTGCACGCGATCAAGTGATCGGTATCTCCAACTGGACAAATGTACGTACTCCTTTCTGTTCTCGTTGAAATAACGAAACTGCGTAAATTCTTTAAACATTTTTATAAAAATGGAAGCTATGTAATTTTGTTTTTTCTTATCGTGTAAAATTTGTTTATATATTGTTTCCTATATTAAATTAGCAATTACCTGCACCTCTTTAAGAAAATGTAACCTGTATTTCAGAATTGGTGCTATGTATTTATAAATAGGTAAGTATATACAATAACTTACAATTAGTTTAAGAGAACCGTTCAGTCAAAGAAACACTTTCTTTTTGTTTTTAATGTTTTCAGAGTATGAAATACCAAGGTCATCTTCCAAAAATATCTACTGAGAACATACAGTTATTAGTCGTATTTGTATACGTGTACCTTCGTGATTAGTATAAATCTACCAGCTGTAAAGAAATTACAATTTACGAAAGAATTAAACGAACAATTCTCATATTTAAAGGATATCACGGAATGAGAAAGAATTACTCATTAATAAATAAACTTGTAAATACTTAAAGGATAAAGTTCCGTATATTTGGTGTTGAAATCAGGAAGACTTCTTTTACACAACGTTTCTCCTTGTTTTATAGTACTTGATAGTCAAGGAAATTCTACTCCTTTGTCAACGCAATTGTACCTTGGGGATGAGGTGCGTCGAGTAAATACATTAAACCAGGAAACTTCAGCGAGACTTCAGAAACTGTGCGATTTATGCTGCGTTTCTCTAAATCTGTTTGTATAATGTAGGACGGAAGCGGTATTATAATCTTATCTATACAATTCACTCCAATTTTCTATCATTACATTATAGAAATACATAAATTTTTGGGTACACATTATTTGTTAAAATTGTATTGTATAGGTTTTGTATTACATTTTAAAAGTAATATTCACAAGTACAAATATTACAGGTTATTATTATGCATATTCTATTAAAATATGATTTTTATTGCATTAAAACTATTTTTTCATGTAATTTAATTCTAATATACAATTTTACTTAAATTAATTTTTCGTAATTATTGAAATAATAATTTATTACGAGAACTTATACTCTTAATTTAGGTAAAGTTAATTATAAAATGTTATTTTAATAATAATTTCTAATCGACTCAAACTGTTCACTCGATGAACTTACATTTAATATATAATTACTAGAGTATAAATTAATTCACCATAGAATTCAAACTGTACATTTATTTATAGAAATTGAGCTAATTTACCTGTTAATAGTGAAGTGTATGCCTATAGTTCCGTTATCCCAGTGCTTTAAATTAATTCGAAAATTTCTCATTTTCATAGCAATTACAAAACTATTTTTACTTTCTTCAAAATATTTGATTATCTGTTGGACAAAATACGAGTACATTTCCAGATTTGTTTTCCCCGCATGCGTAGGAGATGACTTACAAATGTATTTTCCTCGTGAAGAATATTGCTAGTAACTATAGCAAGTGTTGCATATTAAATTCGCCTACTTTAAACATTTACTTTCCATACAGCACGTAAACATACATCTTTGAAAAACAGACATAGTCCACAGTAAAGTCACAAGTACCTTTCATCACGCACAAAAAATAATATATTCTCCAGAAAGAAATGGGTCACGTACTCCAGTCCCGCTACCAAATGCGCGTCGACCCTTAATTAAGCAATACAATTAACATAATTCCGAGGAGAAAGCAAGGAATATCAGTAATAATTCCGTTATCGCAAATTGAGAGAACTTTTCACAGAAAAAAGTGCAGAAGCATCGTAAGCATGAGAACACGAATATTTCATGTGTTTGAGAGATAATCATGGAGTGATAATTATAATTGTATTGTAATTGTAATAATTACATTGATAAATTATAAATGGTTTGAAAGAAACAAAGGAAGGAATTTAACCTATTTGCATTATTATTGCATTATGTCGTTAAAGTCGATTACCAATAAATAGTCAATCAATATTTCCGTATTATTATATTGTTATTATTTTATATTGTGCTATATATACTTATTTCTGCATTTTAACCATTCAAATATAACAAAAAAAAAGTTTAACTGTAATGGAATATTTTTGAATCTGTCAAAGGATGCAATTGGGCTAAAACAGCGTGGTTCTGGAATTAATTCGCGACTAAACTGAATACTTAGTTCCTTCCTCAATCAACCGGAATAAAAGATGAAGAAGCAGTTGCAATCATGAGAACATGAAAATCCAATACGTTTGAGAGTTAATCGCAAAGAACTGTAATAATGGAGGACACACGTTTAGGTACCGTTAACCTTTTGCACTCGAATGTCCACTTTCAGTGACCACGTGTTTCAATATATACAAAATTATCAAATTTAATATTTAATATCAAGCTCCGTATGCTCCATGAATGTATGAAATATTCCAAGAAGAATTATGCATCTTAATCTACGCATGATTTCCCGTTAAATGGCTTTAAAAAGATTTCGTCTGTATCTCGTTGGAAAACGTTTAGTATTTCTAGTGAAATACTTTCAGAGCGCAGTGGGTCAAGTTGCAAATAGTCCGAGAAAAGGAAAGAAATTTAAAACAGTAGTAGTGCAATGAATTCTCGAGTAAATCGAATATTCTCAATTAACCGGACAGAAAAAGGCAGAAACAATTGTAATCTCGGAAACACGGAAATTCTACACTTCTGAAAGCTAACCGGATTCCGTGGAAGAACGATAGTAATAGAGGGCGAGTGTTGGGTTACTGTAAATTGTAAATATTCTCCGGGAAGGGAAGAAATTTAAAACGGTGGTGATGGAAATTATTCACGACTAAACCGAATATTCAAGCTCCTTTCTCAATGAAACGCTTTGTACTAGGATAGACCATCCGGTCAATTATTCAAGCGGGAAGGGTCAAATGTCCGAGGCCGTGTGTAAGTCATTAACGAGCGGACGAAAATTGTCCATGCGCAAGCAAGGCGGCAACCCGAGAGCCAGGCAGCGTTACATAAACGCCTGGACCCTCGAGCGGCGGTGGAGCAGCTGAAACAGCGTTCCACGTAACGACGATACCGGGCCCGGGCGCCACGGTAAATTCAATTTTGAGTATCTTTTCATCAGAATTCCTTTCATGCATACGTTACTCCCGGCGAAACGAAGCCTCGCTGCTGCGCCGTTCTCAGAACATAGCCGGCAGCTTTGCGTACCGGCCCTTGGCTTGACACCGGAATCTCGATACACGCACGCATTCAACCCCAGGCCCAATCAGAATTTCACCGTCACGCATGGACAAACACGAATTCCGTCCGTGATTATACGCGAGACCGTCTATTCCCCGAAGAAGCATTCGAGGAATCCCTTAACGAGCCCCTGTGGCTAAGCAACCCCACCCAATTATCGGTAAGCTGGTTTTGTTTTTCTGTGGTATTAAAAAGTACTCGATCTTTCTGAGGAAATGTCATGAACATGAAGGTATGTATTAGGTTGCATATGGAATGTCGGCCTTCTTTTACTCGTAAATGTTCGTACTCCTGTTGCTATTCTTTTGTTTTTCGTGTAATTTCGGAAACAGTTTCATTCCCTGTCATCAGAGTAACAGTTTGCAAAAGGTTTTTCCGAATTTCGCATAATAACTGTTTCTTGAATAGTTTTTTTAATACTTAGATACCGTCAATATTGGTGTAAATTTCTTATATGAATTCGAGCTTTGAAATACTGCTGTAGAAGCCATTCAAAATATAAACACAGCATTTGGGAACAATACTGTGAATGAAAGAACAATGCAGAATTTATTAATTCTAAACAATCAGAATTTTTCAGAAGCAGGATGTATTTATTAAAAACACGTTGGCAGAAGTGTATCGAATTGAATGGAGCATATTTTGATTGAATAAACGTCCTTCAGAACATGAAATAAGATTTCCCTTTTTCGAAAAATTTCGAAATTTCATATACATCAATCTAATAGAAACATATTCTGGAATATTTTTAGGTTGGTGTGTTTAACATTAAAACTATGCACCAGTCAAAATGACTAGTTTCGGTTTTTTTATTTCGCAGTTATTAACATCTTCAAAACGTTGAATATTCGAAATGATTTTGAAAATAAATCATTGGAATACTATAATGAGTATCTGAAGAAATTGAAAATAATCTATTGTTACCATTTTTATAGGAATTACATATCAATCGTGTTAAATGCACGGTAATTCTAGTGTTAAATCACGGATGATTAACTTTAGAATTACCAATTCGGAGTTCTGATTCTACAATTACTGAAAAGATGAGGTTATTTTGTTGGGATCTTAGTTTGGAAAAATAACTTGTTAATACTCGTATTGAAATGAAGGTCTGTCGAGGTCGTGAAGAGTAACTATTTCAAATCCGTACGCAGCACCATAAGAGCTAATAAGCATACTTTATAGTAGATTTAATGCTTTCACGGCCGGGAATATTACATTCATAAGTGGCTTTCGAGTGAGAGCCGTGTCCAATAGGAATTTGTTCATAACGTTTCGCCAACATTGCAGCTGGCTTCATCAGGGGCTAAAAACGCACTGATACTTGCGTGTGCCTGGGAAGACTGTTTTTATATAGGTAATTGTTCAGTTGATCAATTAAAAACTACTAATGATTACTAATCCGGAATTTGAACTATGTATCTATATAAAGACAGGCTTCCTAGGCACATGCAAGTGTCAATGTGTCTTTAACCCCTGATGAAGCTACCTGTAATGTTGGCGAAACGTTGGGAACAAATTCCTATTTAACACAGCTTTCACCCGAAAGCCACGTATGAATGTAAGCATACTTTAGTTTCAGGGAACCCAGTTTTATATTTAATATCTGGAGTTAAAATAACAAGTTGAATATTTCATTTGTTCTTGCTTCAATCATTAAAATGTTTCAGTGGGTAAATGATATGAAATGAACCAGTTAATTATGTTAATAGAAACCTCAGAAGAGGTGTTTTCTGAAAAATTATATGGTATTATATCATTATTTAGTAATGTATATGAGAGCAGCAAATAAATGATATCATAATGCAAAAACCGTAATATTTTATAAAGTAAATTCATTTTTAATTTGAACTTCTTAATAGAACATACTTCATACAAGTTAAATAAACATGTTTTGAAGCAAAACAAAAAACATTTTTAATATTCTAGAAATAAAATAAAGTAGAAGCTATTTCTGAATCATTTTAAAATCTTATTGCAACAAACAAGATGCTTTGTTTTAAAAACTACGCACGATTTCAAATAAAATCGGTTATTTGCAATATGAAACAATAATTTACTCGTCACTGAAGACACTTGTTTAGTCACATGCGCCATTCGCTCAAAATGTGATTCGTTCTGAGTTCCTCACGATATTACCAGTTCAAAGCGCAAGGTCAAACTTTACAATTCATGAAAATAAAAAGAGACTCGCCACTTGAAAAATTCCAGTAACGAAGAAGATGAAAGGAAGCACGTTGAATTTTCTTTTTAACAATCGCGCAGTGTCAAGAGAAATATTTCTGTTCTCAAACAGTGTTTGTACTGCTGTGATTGGAAAAGTAGGAAAGAGCCTCTGGGTTCGAGGAAGCTCAATGCAACAAAGCATCATAGCGAAGCTCGTCCCATGTACAGGACCAGGAGAAATTAAAAGCACACTCGTCATGATCCAAACCAAACATTTGCCGGAATCGGTGAGCGGCTCGGCGCAACGGGAAAAAATTCATTTTCACATACCAGTTCCTTCGAATTGTCAGTCATTTTAGTACGGCTCGTAAATTTTGCACGACGGGAACGCTGCTCGGCTCACCTTCCCATGCGTGACTTGTTTAACAGTTCTCTATTTGCGTAGAACATATTAAATGGTCGCGCATTTCCTATGATACTCTCGCACGCGCAAGCTTTACGCGTTTGAGCTTGCGATATTCGTGCTATTGATTCATATACGTGTTAACGTAATTCGGATAATAGCGCGTAATAGGGGAATTGGAAATAGCTATGTGTCTAGAAACTATATAGTGTCGCTGGAAATAGATTGTTGTGGAAGTACACGAATATTTTAATTTAAATTTTATGTAGATGATGATATCAATGTTGTTGTGGTGATTTCTGACCAAGTATCCACGACCACTCCAAGGAATTGTAGCGATTTGTTTTACAAAACAGAAATCGAGAAGTTAACAATAAACGTATTGAGCAGTTAAATTAACTTTTTGAAATTTCTCTATAGAAACTCTAAAAGTGTGTTTATCGAGACTTCAATTGATTTACAATTCAGTTTGTGTATTTGTAAATCATTGTTTTTAATAATTTCTCAGAGAAACATCTGTTATCTTTTTAAAAAAGAAGATATCAGGAATGCGTCATTTTGACCTGTTTGATAATTTCAGTGTTAATAGACATTGTGGTAATTGTTCCTTTAAGCGAATATATTATAATAACTACTGAATACGGATAATAAATTCTGTTACTCTTATGTCTTTTAGGTAAAACAGAAATGTTAGAAGAGTACAGTACACAATACACTCAAATAAATAACTTAAGTAAAATCGATAATGTACTTCAAAAATGTACAAAGAACAATAACTTTCTTAATAAAAGGTACCATGTTTGGTCGGCAAATAGATGGGTGTGGTGAGAAATTGAATAAGTAGAATAGAGATAGCCACTAATCGAGTAACTAGAATAGATACATCACTGGTCAGACAAGTAGAATGGGACGGTCAGAGATCATTTATGTAGAATAGGAGCAGGCAAATATCGAACGATTAAAATGGAGGAAATCATAAAATAAGGAATTAAAACATAGACATCCATTGATTAGATAAGCACAATGTGACGAATCAGTAGTCGAAAAACAAATACATCATTGATGTGTCCTAATAAACACAACCTACATTGTTGATCCAATTAGTGGGACAGAGAGAACTCACTGATCGAATAAATAGTATAAGAATGATTATTGATTTAGTGGGTAGAATAGATACATCATTGTTCCGAAATGTACTGCATACGCTGGTGACGATAACTACTCTAGGCAAATTAATTATGGGTAACCATTAACGGATTAAATTTAATAAAAATAATTATCTGCTACCAAGGAAAATCGTGACAACTATTCTCCGGACAACTGGAATCAGAACAATCGTTGGTGGATCAAGTTTGCAAGCTTAATTGATTACTGTTCAAAAGGACAGAATATGAGTGGTTACAGTATAGGTAGGTGAAACAAACGTAGTGACTATTCGAACGAGTAGAATAGGAGCATCCATTCGCCAGACAACACTTGGTAATATATGTAGAATAAGACCGTCCATTTACCCAACATGTAGAATATCGAATACAGCTGAGTAGTTAAATGGAACAAAGACAAGCTTCAAGTGACTGGCAGAAATAAATTTCACCGATATCAGGGGTTTTGAAGCTACCGAAGCAGCAAACTTTAATCCACACGTCCATCAGTATCAAAAAATATTGAAATATCATTTCTGGTGAAAGAATCCTTCTTTATTTTTACAATAAATTTGCAGAGTCTCAATTTATAGTACGAAGATTATTCCACGGTAAAGCTTCAAGTATCTGAATCCTATTCGTCCAAATGAAATTTTCATAAGCACGAAATTAAGCGAACCGTAGCTGAGCTGTTATTATCTGAACACGTACCGAATATCATTCAAATTATATGAACACTTTAGGTAGTATGCTATAAGTAATAAGAAATGGTTAATTCTGTTATCTTTCATTATGAGATAGTTAAATGAATTCATTAGATATTCATTAGATTAACTATTTTTACAAATCCATCGCAAAATTATAAAACTGAAATTTGCCATCATTCGAAAAATAAGCTAAATAATGTGTATAAATGTAACGTGAATTCCAGTTATTTGAATGTGTAGAAATTAGAAATAGTGGAGGAAATTAGTGAAGTCTTAACCCTTTGAGTGCCAAGGAACGATGTATCGCCCTTTCATGCACTTGCTAAAAGTTTCTTTTCGATTTTATTAGTAATAAAGGAAATCCAACATATTTTTAGTGCTGTGAAAAAATGTTATGAAATTTAAATTAAAATTGACCGAAATATAAATTTTTATTTATAATCGTGCATCTTTGTTTAAAAGTGTACGGCATTTCTCGAATATGCATGAAAATTTCCCGTAACCTTTAAGAGTTAATATATGAAGAACCTAATTATGTGAACAGTTTCTGCTTCAACGAGTTTGTATACATTTCCAAAGAAAAAGATAGCACACGTGTGTTACCTTTAATTTCTCGCGTTATAATTATGGCATAGGCAAGGTGAAAATGATACGTATGTATAAAGACTGCCGTCTACTAATATGTAAACATAACTTTATTGACTTTTCTTCAACGAATTCTCATAGTAAAAATATAAATATCTGCATTATTACAGATAAAATAATAGCATATTTGAAAAATATTCCATATCATATAAATTTAAAATAGGTAAAATATGAAAATGATATAACAGTATCTGTGTTTAATGTGTGGGACTGGCAGTTTTAGTGTTAAATTCTTGTCTGTTTCCACTGAATTGTTAATGATAAAATAGTTTTATCAAATACAGTTCTGAAAGATGTAGTAGAAAAAAGGATTACAACTAAGTGAAAATTACACTTATATTTTACAAGATACCTCATACATTTATATTTTTTATTTAAAGCTTAATTGAAACTCTCAGCACAGAGTTATAAAGCTATACTTCAAATTTACTTAAACTATTACAATTATCTTTTTTAGAATACTATAGAATACAATAAGTTAAGCATATAACATTATGGTGTCAGATTGCAGTTTCTTTCAAATTCACGCATAAGTTGTCACGCTTGAATATTCGGCTCGTACAGCAGCGATATAGTATTTAATGGCGGATATAGTTGGTATTTGCTCAATTTATCCAATAATTAAGATCTTGTATATTATAACCATAATTACATATTGAGAGTATTGATAATATTTAACCGTGGAGGAGATACAGGAAAATGATAATGATTTGATAGAAATTCAGTGCGATCAACAACATGTGAAAGTTTTGATTTTGGTAATAAAATATTAGTGGTTATACGAAGACCCAGAGCGGCTCTAATAGCAAAACATTGAATTTTTTCAAGTTTTTCCCTCAAATTTTTACGTAGCGGAAGCTAAACTAAGCATTCATAGTCAATATGCGGGCGAACAAAACCTTTATAAAAAATAAACAGCGTTGCTGGGTCAGACCGCCGCCCAGTTCCACAAAGAAACTTGACTATAGTCATGGCTTCAACGCATTCTTTTATAACAAAAGGTCAATAAGATTCAAAATTCGTTTTGTAGTCAAAGAATACACCCAATCTCACACACTCATCTTCACAAGTAGACCAATTTTTAAAACTGTTCCTTCAATCTCCCCTATTTAAAAAAAAATTGTTCAATCGAGTGACGAAAACATGTATACCGTTATTTCCGAAAAACGAAACGGAGCTGAACGAAAAAGCATCAGGGGAGAAGAACGAAGTACAGGAAGAAAGAAAGGAAACTATCGCGCTTCTGGTTCCGGTGTCGGTGCTGGCGTCGTCCTTGGAACTCTGAACTTCCCCAGCAGCTATTCCGCAGAATTCCGCAATATCGAATCTCCAGTTGAGTTGCCATTTTACAAAATTCCGCAAATCTTATTCCGCGGAAATATAGTCGCTCAGAGGGCGCGGTTTCCGGCGGCTCCGGTGCGCAGGGCGCGATCGGTCTTATTCGTCTGGTAATAATAACGTTATCACGATCAGCGCGTTAGATATCCGCATCTGACCCAAATAACGTCCGTTTTACCGCGGCATGCATTTTCCATTTAAGCGTTAATATCATCGATCGCGGGACGCAGAACTCGCTGGACTCGCCCGCCCCTACTGGCACCGCTGCGCGGAACATCACCGGGGAAACGATGAAGCGCCGACGTTTATTATTTATTTAAGGGACGTTTTCGGCGTTTGGCAGCTGTCGGACAGCGGGATGACACTTCACTCGACGCCCCGATGACGCTAGATTTGATAAAAGAATTACCCGTCCTGTAGGACAATGAATCTCGTCTCTCAGAATGTCTGATATGAATATAATGAATAGATAGTAGATCTAGGGACTCATGGTAAGTGGGAACTGGTTTCTTCTCTTAAAAATATTAGTGAGCTGAGAATAAAATAATAGCGTTCTTAAATTCTTTTAAATTTTTACATTTATAAATTTAAATTCAGTTATGAATTGAAGTGCCCAGTAAAATGGTACACGTTGTATACTACAGTTCAATGAAAACTGTAGCATTATTCATTTAAACAGTTTTTTGAACTATTTATTTTTAGTAATTTATTTATTTTCAACGATTTTAACGATTTATCAATATCAATTTAGAAGATAATGAATCTGTAATTCAGAAACCATTCCACTGTATGTTTATTTCCACGGTTCACCATTACTTTAATCAAAACATCGTTAGCAGGGGTTTCTCTATTTACGCTTTCTAATATCATGATCAATTTTCATACCTGTAAGATGACCAGGCAGTATCAGATTTCGTAAAGTGAATCCTGTTGTTTCTATGGGGACCCTAAAGCGTAGGCTTCCACTGCGCACGATTCACTAAGCAATATGGAAAGCAAAACACAGTGAAGTGAACCGTAATTTACTTAGGCTGTTGTGCAGATTGCATTTCGTGTGTTCATACGGATTTAGCAAAACAATTTGAATTCATGAACTTAGTCAGTCGTCTCAATTATGTTCTTCATTATTTCTTGAGTGTACACTAATTTATTTCCTTGGCCGATTGCTAATGTAACCACAACGGTGGACATATTCCAATGCGACACGAAACGATAATAACCCAAATGGTACCTAAATATGCTGGTATTACCAACAGCATGATATGAAACATGCTCTGAATAAGGCTACTTTAACATGAACATGACGTTTAATATCGATAGAAATTAGTAGTTCACCTTGAAATACTAAAATCCTTTACGTAAAATGTGCAAATATGGTGAAGAATTCCTATATGAATATTAATATAGGAATTTTTATATCTCCTTCATTTTTTTATGAGATCTTAGCAGGAAGAATATAATTTTCACTATACAAAATTATTGTAAATGTTAAACAGCTTTTTATGTTTTACATTCTTTATATAAAAATACAATCTTATTTCTTATAATAAGTTCTTAAGGATTTAAATATCAATATTGACATAATACTATTTACCTGCAATCAGTTTGATGCACTGAAAATAAGTACTGCATTGAAAACAAGTAGTACTGTATAAAAATAGTATTTCATTTCAAAAAGACTGAAAAGAAAGGGAAAGCAAATTTACTTAAAAAAATATTGTTCTCTGATCTATAATAAAAAATTTAAATATAATATTAATGCTTTGTCTTATTTCAGCAGCTTCAAAAAGAATTTAAGTAACATATTTCTCAATTTGCATCAATCAAAGAAAAATATTATCTCGCTCCAATAATTATTTAATTTTTACAGCTGATGTATGATTACAATTATAGTATAATTTAATATCTCAAAAACAAATAATAAAAAAATGGTTGCAGTCCTAGTAACGAAACAAGACACAACACAAAGTATCAAAGTATTTCATTTCACGCTCAAAACTCTTCCACCAGAAGCATTCGTGAGAGTTGCTGCTACAGCAAGAATTTACTTAAACCCAACTGTACCGCATCTGAAATTTTCAACTGCATAAAAAATGTGTTCTCCCCACTATTCTAGATCAAAATTGTCAGCTACCTCCGCGGTTTATATCTCCATCTTATCCATGCCTTATTGAGTGAAAATAATCAATATGTCATTCGTAAGAAGAGAAATTCCCGACGGTAAACCTAGAGGGTAGATACCAACAGAAGCGAACTTCCCATTACCGGTTCCGAAAATAGGCCAAGAGAAATTCGAGAGACTTAAAAGACGGCGCCGGTAGATACCTTATCGTCGAACGTGAGCTAGTAGCAGCACAATATAACAGCGTATCTAGCACATACTCGGCCAAACAGTTCGGCGCAGTCGAGTCGTCGGCCCGCGCGGCGAGTATATACGTCGTTTTCGTAGCCGCCCGCTTGAGATACGTTCCGCCGGTCTCGCGGAACGCGGAGCGTGCGCTCGCATACCAATGATCGTTGTAGGCGGGAACGAAAAGCGTCATAGTTGTGACTCAGTTTGTGCTGCACAAGCGGGGAGAAAGATTTCGCGCGGCGGAAAAGGGGAAAATCGAGTAGGCGTCCATTTGGAGGTGGCCGCGATTCCGAAAGCGGGACACACACGTATGTGGAGCTACTCTGAATGGGAATTTCGATAACGTATGCACGCGAAATAACTTTTGCACGGGAAAAAAGGGAGCCACGCGAAAATTTGTTATCGTTTTGCGGGAACAGGGAAAACTTTCGAGGAACACTGCTCCAGTGAGGACGCTCGCGGCGAGCTATGTTTGCAAAGCGTATCTGGATTTCGAAATTTATTTCCGCGTCGAATTACGCGTATAAAATGTTTTCGCTGTCGTAATGTTTTTTTGATTATCTGGAAATATTGGCTGCCGGCGAGAGGCTGCTGCGTGGTTATTTCTTAGTTCAGGGAATGGGTGATTGATTAACTGCAACCACTTCCTGCTTGCAGCACCGACATATGGTGTGCGTTTTCATTGTGCTACTTTGTTGCATTGGAAATCATGGTGTTTAGCGTTAACGTATTTGGAGCTAACTGAATATACTTGCGTATATACTTGCGTGGAATTGCATAATCAATGGATGTAGAATATACTAATTTATGATGTAGAATGAAGTGCTAATGTATAGTATGTATTTATAATATTTTTTTTTACTTTGATGAAGTGAAAATTAGTAAAGGGTAAATACATTTTTCGAAAGCCAGAGGATCAACATATAAAGAGTGTATGTATACTCTGAAATGTAAACATTGCGCACTAAAGATTTATAAAATGTATAATGATATACAAAATCTTGAGTCAGTTACACAGTCAGTCAAGCTTCAATTTATGAAAATTATACATGGTATGTACTTATATAGTAATATAAAATACTTCGAAATAGTCGAAACACATCAAATTTATGATGTTTTATCGAAGAATAAATGAAAGGTCTCTACAATACTTTAGTAATAGAGATGTTAGGGTGTAAATTTTAATTGATCAACGATGATATTTTAATTGAACATGTACACGTATCGACGTTGTGTCATAGAAAATATAGATTGCACGTTTAGACGTTCCCGTGCTCTTGGCAACCGTTGCTGATATGAATACTTGCAACCTGGCCAGCATCCAGAAAACGTTATAATATGTACCACCGTGTTACACCCTCGAAACATGTGTCACACATACCTCCAGCTCATTTATAAAACGTCTTGTATAATCGAATATTAAGATTTTAATGCGCGGCGCATTTACATTATCATTCAAATTACCTATTCAGTACCTTTAGAAACTGCCGCTGTTCACAAAACGCATTTCCAAGGATAGTTAACCCAGAATCCAGCCACAATCTAATCGAAAATCGAAGAAACATTCAACGCTTAACCTCACCGTTGAATTTTAATTATTTAGAACATTATTTATATTATTTATAGCAGTATATCAAAAATTGTTTGAAGACTTAGTAACAAATAATTGACATAGTTGAAAGTGTTAACAGATAGAGTAATTCCGAGAGAGATGGCCTATTTCATTTAAATTATTAAATGTCTAAATTCTCAATTGTTTTTAGTAGTATGCTGAATCTTGCACAGAAGCCTCTGTAACTGTTCTTCTTATATGTATTTGCTCTCATAAATACACGTAGGATTGGGACAACGTAATAGGACTATACATTTACAAAGTAGATTATACTGGACTATACATTAAACTAGATAATTGATAAATAAAAACAGGCGTGAATCTGCCGATGCTCGCTAAAGATTTCTTTACACTACGTTTACACTCTGTATACTGTTCTCGACTTCGCTTGTCCTGACTTCGACAATGTTCATACTGCTTATACTCCTTATACTGTCCTCCCGCTGAACTCACACGCACTTTTAACAGTTATTCTCAATCACTCTTCTCTTCACAGACATCCTTTCCCACTTGCACCCTGTTCCTTGCACCCATAGTTAATATTCTCGCAGTCACGTATACACTTTACTGATCACGTCATTCTCATGTGCCATGTGAGTCTGGGAGATCGTTACGGGAAAGAAAACTTCACTTGATTGATTTTAGTTTGCTTTATTCTACAAAACCTGTTACACAAATGGACAGAGAGTCACGCAGGTATCGCTCGTTTCAAAAAGACTGAAGTGCCCTTGCGGTTCTTCCTTGGTTTTAGAGGATCAAGCTTAAGGGGATGGGGGGAAGGGGGTTTGAGAAAACTGGGACTGCAGTGATCTGCAAGTTTTGGCAAGACTACTTAGGGCCCGCCACTTTGGGTCCTGTGGTCATTATCTCGGACTTCCATCGCTGCAGTCCCTGAGTTTTGGAAAAGGCGGATATTTTCACCGGATGCATAAATTTGATGTGCAGACATTTCTGAAAGGAATGTTATGTAGGGATAGAGGAGAAGACGAAGGTTTGGAATGTGACTGCCTGTGGTCAGTTCCTGAATGAATTAAAAAGCGAATGCAACAAAGATGCCTAACATGGCACACGATTCAGTCGCTCGGTTCCAAACATTGTTCCTTTATGTCTCTTCAGTGACCGAGATCATATTGTCTACAGTCATACTTTCTCTAAATATACCGGCATCATCTCGCCGCAAGACGACACCAAACACACGCCGAAACAGTCGTTCATTCATACCTTAAGAAACTAAACCTTATAATACATTTTGACCAATCGACAGACTGTGAGTGATCATCGCTTTCATTGCAGCGCGTTTTCCGTTCCTGCATATATATAGGAAGTTTGGTGTTATTGGTGATGGGGAATGTTCAAAATATTCAAAATTAATAAGAACAACAATTTATTGACTAAAACTGTAACAGAGATCACATGAAAATACTATCATTACGATAATCACACAATCGCTCGCTCGCTGATCGCACCCAGAAGTCAGTAGCCTACGCATTCCCACTTGCTTTCAAACACTCTCTCTCACTCGCATCCTAAACTTTCGTCCATAGCCAAAATTCACGCTGTCACATACACGCTTTAAACTCACGGTCCCAGTCGCTCGGTCCTAAACACTCTTTTTTCGCGCTTCTACAGGCACTCGACTTTTTCACACACAATCACCCCTATTTCCAAACGAGCCGTCGTCGTCCAGTCACAAGATAACACCGACCACGCGCGCGAACTATCACCCATTCATACTTCGCAGGTTTTTCAAAATGCAGTCATTCCGCTTTTCTCGAGGCAAACCGGCGCCATTATGTCGCAAGACGATACCGGTCAACCACAGGCACGCTCAACCATCCATACCCATATGTATATACATTTCTTTGTTATCAATGATGATTATGATGTAATATTTGTTTTAACCGTTTCTGCAAAAACCCAGTAGAAAAGGGTTGAGCGGCGCGATCGCGCTTCTTTCGTTTCAGTTCAGAAACTGAATTACGTTTTTCTATTTTTACATGAGAAGATTGTAAATAGCATGATTTTTCTGTTTTCCCATTTCTTAGCAGGTAATGACAAAAATAAAAATAAATAATTAAAAGGAAGACAAATAAATCAAGTTAATTTGATTCTACTTTGCTTGGCACTCAAACGATTACAGAAGTGGACCGTCTTTCCCTGACTTGCCCAAATTCTGATTGTCTTTACAACAAGGGTGTCTAATTGCATCTCTACAGGCACCATAGTGACATTCTTCTCACAAAAGTTACCTTCTGCATACCTTCTTGTTTATATTTAACACTACATGGAACTGCTTACATACGCCATCTCGGGTAACTCCTTGAGTAGAGGTAATAGGGAGACCTTGTTTTTGAGTTACTAGCGTGAGAGGAGTAAGTTAGACACCTCTGTTGTATAACACTGTATAACGTTATTTTTACGTTCCTCAAGTTGGTAGTCATAGTTTAGTATGAAATTGCTGTGGGGGATTCACTGCGCAATAGAGTGTGAGATGAGCGTTGAACAATATTTATCTGTTAAGGAAAAACGTTATAATTCTATTCCATGAAATACACCTCGTGATTAAGCTATAGGACATCATACAAAATTATATGTATCAATACTATGAGAAAGAATTCGTTTCTTCTGCCAGTGAATTGTTATTGTTTGCCATAGGAGATTGTTCAACGCGCACAATGTTTTTTAAACTTTAAATTTCAAAGTTAATTATATCTACGCTGCGAGCGGCAAATTAATGGCACTCGAATATTTGGGGTTGGTGCAAATCAGTCTACACTTAATTTTAAAAATAAAATTTAACATTAAATTTAATATTTTGGTACAGTGTTGTTGCACGAGCGTTTGTTTGATGCTTACTGCTCGATGAATTTACAAGAACTGGTGAGTGTCGAAAAAATATTCCTAGCGGGACTTCAATGGTCTTTTATCTCAGATATCGATTAAGGTAAACAGTAATAAGGGATGCTCTATAACCCCGTAATCTACCTGAAGTTTTCAGTTCGGCAAGGTCAAATCGAAGGCACAAAAAAAATGGAAAATCCCGAAATTGTCAAGGTGGTACATGCCTTTACTTCGGAAAGTATAATTTCTGTCTAACGGTCTCCTCGAACAATGATGCTTCCCAACATAGCTTGCATCTCGCCGGGAACGAAACATAACATCCGAAACATGTTGTTACAACGTAACAGAGATGATTTTCTGCGAAGTCTTGGAATTGCGATTCTCCGAATACACGCACGATCATAGAAATACCTCTGATGACCACCCACAAAACTATAAAATAGGCTATTTTTCTTTTGGAAAAACAGAATATATATTTCGCTATCTTTTATTAGTAATGTGTGCTAGCACCTTTATTAGTTACAACATCTAACATTCTTTTGGGAAGAGATTCATACAGTTTTTTCATCTTTTGAATTTGAAAGCTCTGCATTTCTCTTGTATATACTTCTTGAGGTCTTCAACGTTGCTGAATTGCCGACATTTCGCGTATACATCCCTGACGAGTATTCTCCAACAATTCTCGATAATATTTAAGTCGGGAATTTAGTGGACCATGGTAAAATTCTTATCTTCTTTTCCTCGAATGAAAAATGGTGTACAATGTTTTCATTTCCTCCCATATATTGATAAAGAGTTTTATCTCCAATAGGAAATGAAATACTGTATTGTTTCATTAATGAAGCTGGTACTGTATCAAGGTTATAATATACTAATTGTTTTCGATAGATTTGTCGTAAATTATCTATCTAATTCGTCAAACTTTTCATGACATAAATAATTTGATAATTCTAAACAATTTATAGAATTAGGATAGCCTTATATTTTTTTTAAACGACACAGATGTATTATATTATCTGACTTATCAGTAGCTGTACTACTTGTCCGATTAGAATAACTCTACAATACTTACTTGATCAGGAATATAAGGATAAGTTTTACTTATTTTCCTGATTCAAAAAGTCCCATTTTCCTTACCTGAACACAGTAGCTTTATCCTACGTGACTGATTAGAATAAACCTAAACTATTTATTTGATTCAGGATATTTAGTAGTACTTGTCCGACTCTGGAGATTCTACAGTACTTATCTCATCACGATTGACCTGTGCTATCTGCTTAACTAGGGTAACCACATACTATCTGCTTGATCAGGATGGCTCTGTACTACTTGCCCGAGCACTGAAACTCTATATCACAAAGGCACTCGTGTATGATTTACGAGCTAAAGTGTTTGCTATTTGACCTGCCACATTAAACAGTTAATTTGTCTGATTATAGACAATCGATGTTCCTGTAAGATGTGTTCGTAGTTTTATTTTAGAAATACACGTTATTTGATTCAATCATATAATGAAGATACACATTTATTCACGTACTTCCATAACCTATTAATATTTCTCAATGCAGACGTCCTCAGCTCTATCATCAACAATTCTATTGCAGTTCCACTCACGTTTAGATTCCTCGGTCGCACATGACAAATTTATAATGTCCTTCCGCAACTTGAAATAAATATTCGATAGTCTTGACAGTGCCCATATACCCAAATGAAACAGTCTATAACCGCATATGTTCACCGTGTTATTTTTAACATACATGAATTAACGATATTTATCTGTGACACAAATCGTCGCCGCAATCTAAATGTTATTCCTCCTCCAAATTATAGTTTTGTTACAAAGCATGTAACATTAAAAGAAATAAAATTTCATTAAAACGTTCAATATTTTTATTAATAATATTTATTCTTATGTATAATATATACTCGCTCTTACTGTCAATAAGTGTCAATTTTCAAAACGGCATTCAAAAATATCTTACAAAGTGAGGCAAGAAACAGTATTACTTTTAAAAAGACCTAATACAATAATTTCTTGAAACAATAATTGCACTCTGTTTGGGACGAAACTTATTTACGACTTAACTCAGTAATTGAAATCACCGATGACGACGTGTTGACGGACTTACCGCCAATTAGAACCGACGGTGATAAGCAGAATTAATTGATTCCTGGCTGAGGAGAACGCGGCGGACCCATTACGAAATCACGAGCCGTCCGCTTGGGAGCCTGTATCCGTCGTGGCGGCTATGACTGACGAATTTTTCACGATATTAATTCTCCTCCAGATCCCAGCGGTACATTCTGACCGTTGGATGAAACCGCCACCAAGCTTCAGGAAGGAAAGATCATTAATACGAATCCCGGCTTGCCTCGGGATCGGGCCGACGCCATTGTGTTCGAGTCGCGAAACGAGAAAACGGATTTATAGAAATGAAGATTTAAGGAGAAGCCTGACATACCGCGGTGAAAGCGCGAACCTCTCTCTCTTCCTCCCTCTCTCCCTTTCTCTCCCTTTCTCTCCCTTTCTCTCCCTTTCTCTCCCTGCGAAGGTCGAACCTTCCGCCGGAATTGTGATGTCGCTTCAACATAACCCTTTCATTCCTTGCCGTCGTACTTCGTCCCTTTTCGGTTCGCGGGAACAAGTTCTATCGATGTTACTAATTGGCTTTTGGACACAATACTGAATGTAATTTGAGAAAAAGTAATGATGTGTATGAATATTGATAAGGAGATAAATGCACCCTAAAGCCTGATGAGGAGATGAATGCACTTTAATAATCAAAATAAACGAATCACTTGATAAGCAGACAAATATATTTTAACAATCCGAAACTACACATTATATGGGCCGATCATGTGACCATATGACTGCGAGAAAAAACGCGTACATAACAACTGAACAATAGAATGACGGTCGATGTCCAATGTGTGTTTATTGCCATGGGTTCTACGAACGGCTCAACAAATATTTTCTGGCGAGTGCGATAGTACTTGGAAAGACGCGTTCGTTGCTTCTCGTGGATTAAAGGAATTGAAATGTAAACGGAACAAACGAAACATGATTATTTAACGATACACTAAGCGTTGAAACGTACGCGAAACTTGTCGATGATATAAGGTACAAACTTGCGTATGCAAGACACAGCGATTGGAAAAACTTTCAACATAATTATTGCTTTGCTGAGAATTTTATATATTTGTCGCGTGTCAGTGCGACTGTAATGCAACAGATAAATACAGTGAACATTGGATAATTACAGCACAGCGGAACATGTATGTTACAATTATGAAGATGTAGAATCGATTTCACCTCAAGAAACGAAGATGTTTGCATGGCGGACGTAGAAAAGGACAACCCGACTGAAGGAAAAAGGAAGACTGAGGGTCGAAACGTTCGATAAGATTAAAGGCTCGCGATTGAGCTTTACTTAAAAAATCAAACTTTTGATTGAATGGAACTTTCACCATTATATTTGTTGTGTTCATCTGATGCAAATGGCATCAAGTACGTTAGAATCATGATCATAATTGTATAATAAGCCATTAACGATTTGAATATAGAAAAAGATTGCGAATAGAAAGGAAAGAGACGTTGAAATCATCTGGTCCAACAATAGCTACGGACTATAGTTGAATTATGTTATATTATTCAGCTATGGCCGGTCAGCAGGCGTCATGATGTGTCCAGAGAAACCTGTTGGGTACGTTGTGGGGATAACGATATTACAGTTACGATGAGGTCCCAGATGTAATTATTCAATGTTCGCTATATACTTTAATGAAAACTGAAAAGAATTGATATTTTAGGAAAAAAATATTTGTTGCATTTTTTAGGAGATGTAAAGAACATCTTTTTCAGTGAAATTTCATTAAATTATGTATTACTTAATATTTAATTGTATATTGTGATACAAATATAAGTAGCATTGAAAAGAAAAATGACTAAAGAAATAATCCAATGGAAACTAAATACTATTATATTTTGTTACAATATTAATTTCCTCGCTTATATAATAACTAGGTAAAATAATAATTATAACTGTCAGCAGCGAATTTTACACTAAACTACATGTGTAAACGAGAAACATGTTAGATAAACAATTTATTTAAATTATGTCATTTAATTAAAGAACCAGCTATATCCTATTCAATTCTTAGTTTATATCATGGTAATACTTATTTCATATTGGTACCAAGCTCTATACACCCATTAATAATGTCAAAGTGTCGAATTTGCTTCTTTAATATTCTTTAACAAATAGGGGACAACATCAGGTATAATTTAAGGATTCCCCCATAGTATAGTGCTTTTCATCCCACACGATTCCTCAATATACCCGATTCTACTTTCACATGGCAAGGTTGATCCATCAAATACGCGGAATTCTTAAAACGCAGTCCTTTGTGACTCCGTGAGTCGTATCCATCGAAGAATCTTCTTCGGAAGAAAGCTCACAAAAGTTGAATAACCAGCTTTGCTTCACATACAGCTGTAAACTCATAAGCAGATATCACTGAACCTAGATTTCATAGATGGACACTTTAAGTGCAAACGATTAAATATTTTATAATCTTTTCGAGATCAATGATTAATATTGCACGATTCGAAGTACTTTTGGTTCTTCACTCTGAAACTTCCATATTTCTTGAATCAACTGTAGTTCGTTATAACACTTTTCCTATTTATTTGAATCTTTTGTTTGAATATTTGAGACACTAAAATCATTTTTATGTATGGCACGATAACGATGTATAATTAACTATAAATCATTCTAACGAAAGTGTGTAATATATGTAACAACTGGAAGAAAATCGAATGTCGAATTTGCCTCTATGTAAAATCACAAGAGGTTAACAGCTTGAAATTTCTTAATAAATGTTCCAATAACAATATCAATTTGACTGTTAATTATGAAGTTATGAAGTTATTATGACTGTTAACCAATGTATCATCTCGTGCAGTATAATCCAATAACTTTTCTTACGATTACCATGTAAAGAAGATTTTGAAACTCGTTTTTAATATGGTACCGTCACTAAAAAGCTTAAGACTATTTAATGGTCTTTAATTTTTTATTAATGCTCACTTCAACAATAAAATAACGGAATAGTGACTAAAAATAGAGACAATATTTATAGAGTGTTTGATATAACAAAACAGAAAATGTATTTCAAGCTGCAACAAGTATAATATATACAAATGAAAACCAGATTTTTCATATTTTCACAAAACATTCGATTGTTAATGGTTAATAAACCTTCGTTACGTAAAGTGTTAAGATTTACGAGGATTTTCACTCGGAATCCTTAAGTCCATCTTCCAGGCTTCTCTTTCCCGCTGTATCACCAAACGAGCGGGGAGAGCTACCATGTAAATTTATACGGAAAATAATAATCCCTCCCTAGTGGTCGGAATAAATCTACCGAGCCGACGACGAATCGAAGACGTAAACCGTTTCCTATTACCGAATACGCGGACATGCTTGAAATATCGAGTCCCTATAGGACGCATCATGTCATTTTTCTCCCGTTTACCTTTCATTCTGATTTCTAGCTTTCCTTTTCCTCGGTTTATTTTTCAAACCTTCCCCGCCTTCGCTTTTTTAAAATCAACATTAATTAATAAGTTGTGGGATATTAAATACTCACTACGTATGCAAATTTTCTAAATTCAGAAAATTCAAAATTTAATCATTACTATTTCGTGTTATTTTTAATTCAATGAAAATATCTCTATTGGAATGAAAATCTGATTCAATTTTAGCAATTATTGAAACAAATTTTCATAATTCTTCAGAACGTGTCGATGAAAGCGTAAATTGGATTAAATCCCTGCAGTATAATAACATTTTGACGGTGGGTATAATACGTTTATAACAGTTTTTGATCTCCATAATGTACTGAAATTATGATTTTAATGAAGTTCGATAACGTTGGAATGTTATAGCTTGCGCGAAAGTATTTTCATAAGGTGAATGAAATTTTGTCTGAATTCAAAATATTTTAAACCTATTTGACGGGTGTTACAAAACTAGAAATATATATAAATACATATAAATCAATGTAAAGATTAAATAATGAAAACGTGATGTTTGTCCAAGTGTCATGTGCAAAAAATACAAAGTTTTTATTATTAGTATAAATGGTGTTTTAATCTACGTAATGAATGATTTCATGTTAACCGGAACAAAATTATTTATAACATATCGAAGAATTTAAAAAATATTTCTCATACTTTTTATATTCCATTAAATTGTACACAATTTTGAACGCAATTATCAAATATTGTTGGTGATACTTCAAAGCATTAAACAAAGGTGTATGAAAATTATAGAAAACCAACTGAATGAAAATTATGACAATAAAATCAGGTGACTTAGAGTTAAAAAAAGAAGTGGAAGTTACAATATCGCACGGCCTATATATTTCATGCTTGGAACATCCATTTTATTTTTCTTTCAAATCGATCTGTTCTAGCTGTCGCTTCGGTGATACAAACACGATATATTATTCGGCCTGGGATCAATTTACAATTTCCACACGTCATCGTTTCCATTCGACTCGACAATAGTTCCATCTTTACCGTCATCGATGCTCCTATGCTGTCACCCTCGATTTCGTATATATTCCTTCAATCTACCGCTGATACTTCTCCAAGTAACCAAGTGGATTGACAACGGTTCCATTGTTTCCAATTAATTGTAGACGAATTGTGGAGTGAAAAAATTTTATTTTGTGGTAAAATAATTGAACGTTCACTGTTTCTTTTCTTGGAAGTAGGGCACAGGACGGAAATACATTCGCATACTTGAATACCTTCTCTTCAACTGACTATATAAAGAGCTATTCCACTGACTTGTGTCGAGAAGTGTCACTTTATTTGGGTATAAATATTTTACATACTCGACTTTAAAAGCCACAGTTAAAGTTACTTGGAGGAGTAGAAAATAATAACTATTGGCAGAAATATACGACGAAACATGTATCTTCATTTAAAGAATATACAAGCTTTACCCGAACAGGCGTTGCAACGTGAAAACAGATAAATCTACATAAAAAAAGAGCAAAAAAATGTCGGGAGACATTTAAATTGATGTCATTGATATACCGCGTATTTATTCTTGCTTAAGGAAAATCAGAGTGCACTTGCCAGAAGACTTAGTTTTTTCGAATGCTAGCTATTAGAAAATATTATTCAATATTCTTCATTGATTTCTTCGTTAAAATTCTACATAAAGTATTATCTTTGAGTTGCATCATCAGTTTGAAGAAGCTATATGCAATTACAAATGCATTCAATGATATTTCATGATAAGAAAGATTAAATTTTGTATTGAAACATTTATGGTACTCTTAAATCACCTGTTTCAAGAGGCATATCATTGACAAACATAGTTCCCATTTTCATATTTCTTTACATTCTTGGTTCTCTTAAAATCTGTAGCAATTTCTGATAAGTGTACAACTGTACTTTCTTCTCTCATTCAAAATACTCTTTATTTTTAACTGTCTATTTACAACAGAACTTACTAATACATCTCTGTACGGCAAGAGTGTAAATAACAGTGTGCACAGCTATTGGCGATAAAGAAAAGGGCGAGCCACTGTGGTGGCGTATCATTCAAAAAGATGATATATATCTAGGGTATGAATGGTCAGTTGTTTGTACTTTGGTCGGTGTCATCTTGAGACTGGGTGGCGACGATATGTTTAAAAAATAGGGTGTGTTAGAAATTCAAAATCACGGGCAGTGACGATTTCCAGAAGATTCTTTAATTTCTACAATGCAACACAAAGAGTTACAGCCTATCTAAAGTCTTTTAACCCTTTGCATTTGGAAGTTTGTCACTAGAAATATTTTAACGTTTTCTGGTGAGATAAAGGCCATATTTTGTGAAACTAACTCGACGAAAAATCACACATACATTGAGGAACACAGCTATTTTATTTCAGTATTTCTTAAATTAATACATTATACGGAGTATAATACCAAAATTTATTATTTTACTGTATGAAATCAAGTTATGAGTCAGAATCACCTCTCGAGTGCAAAGGGTTTAATTTCTATGCATCCTTGTACTGACAGGTTATTTCATTGTTTGTATTTGCGACTTTATGTTTATTGCTCTCAAGAGAATAGTTTATAGCTTCTGGTAAAGTCATCTAATATGTGCCGAGAAGTTCCGAACGACCAGCTAAAATCCTTTCTACCTGCGGGCCCCTTTTCGCCAGACGCGTGGTCACTCGCGCACCCAAATAAGAGGCATACGCGCCAAAATAAGATACTTACGCACAAATTAGTGAGTTCTAAAATTTCCAGAAGTCGCTTCCACCTTTCTTTTTGTTAACGAGAGTTTTCTAGGAATTGGTAGTCAATCAGTAACGAAGCTCCGTAAGGTCATCAGCATCCCTAATTTACGTTTACACATTTTCTGTACATTAATTCTGGCAACTAAGGTTATCACATAAGCACACTCCCAGAATCAGCTGTCTATACAGTCCACTGTAATTTTTATAAATAATTCATGTTATTTGAAGTTTACAAGGTGATTGCGTTTGGACAATCTTGAGTCGTTGAAGAAATGCAAAGAAAGGAGTTCACAAAAGAATGTTTGGAACCCAGCAACTAGACCGTGAAAATGGAGCGGATAGCTAAGTGTGTTCTGTCCGCCCACGACTTGATGACTAGACTAAGGAATGGTGGTCTAAATGGTTAATCTTTAACTCATCTTCAATTCTAACTTGCTATTCATCGAGACGCTTACACGTAAGCAATCAAAGTTATAAACAAAGCTCATAACACGAGACTTCTCTTGTTCTCGTACCATTCCGTTAGTCATTACGTCGTGGACGGAGACTACAGTCCTCAACAGAAGTGTTGTCGCATGTTGTGAAAGCTGGGAAGTCAAGGAGGCAAGAGGATGGTTCCACTCCAGTTCAGGTCGCCTCAGTCTTCGACGCATGGTCAATAAACTATATTATCTAAACGTCGCCAAGAATCGAGATCTTTTTTCGAACTAGCCAGTTATCTGAACAAACTTTTCCCTCAACGTATTTGGATAAGCGAGGTTCTACTGTACGCGAAAGCCACCATAGTAACATATAGTAGCTAAAGGGTGAAAGAAAACACAATGCGCTCTGCGTAACATTCTTTTCTAGAAGAGATCTTCTAAAAGAAATAGCATTTGGACACATGTTGGTTATCACCGACCAATTGTAAAGTTATGATAGGCATTTCACGAGATGTCCTTTTCTGCGAGATGCGGAAAAATCCCGAAACAGTGACATCCGCCTACATCGTCGTTGTCGAGCATCTGAAGTAACCTTTTACGAGCATCCATGCTTAATTGCAAACAGGGACTAAGCTATCGAACTCTATCTACCCAATTGTGCATCAAGAAATAGAAAAAGCGAAGCAAGACGTTGCACAGAAAAGCGCAGATTTGTTATTTGTATCTAGGAGCTATAGCGTGCGGACGTCTCCGACTTACAAGTGTATATTAGGAAGACATAAATTGTTGTCATTTTCTTTTACCAGTTAAATAGCTCGAGGTCTCTTTTTAAGTTGTTCCTGTTTGTGTTTTCTTCTTGATTTTCTCTGGTCTCCTGCTCGCGGCTTCGACATCATCCCCAGTTGCCTGTCAAATTCAACACAAACCATAGCGATTCCTGCAAAGAACAGCCACAGAAAACTGTAAAATTCGCGTGTGTCAAGCAACGAGACGCTAGATTTCCATATTCCGAATGTGGAGCACTCTCTCCTGATATGGCCTAATCGAATTTCGGAACACACACGGAATCGGCTCCTGGGTGATTAACGTTTAATTATAATTACTGATCATTGATGCCGATAAACTGGCGCATGACGCACCATTACCGTTGTCGGTGATTGCGCGCGACGCGGCACGGCCGGGGAATCCTCCTGAGATCGGAAAAAACGGACTGTGAATCAGAGTAAAACACCGGCGCCGGGCGCGGAGCAAATTTCGATTGGCTCAGACACCGGCGCGGCGCGCGACGCGTTCCCCATCGATTTTTCGTTCCTTTTTGGAAAACGAAAACCATCATTCGGCGAATTCATATTTCACAAATATGAATTTTATGCGGGGAGAAAGTGATTTAAAATTCTGCACAGTTTCCGGCGCGGCGTCATTACAATGAAAATTTATTCAACGGATAGGATTTAATTATTTCCGCGCGGCGTGGGAAATTCGGTCGGTGTTTGTCGGCGGCCAACTGGGGGAAGTAATCGGGAGAACCGACGACGTAAAGTACAACTGTTCCTTCGGCCGTGTAATGCGCTCCGATTTTTCGATAACATCGGGTTTTGCTGGCTTGTGCGGTGAATGGTGAATAATATCGCAAATGTATCCGTCGAAACGGTAGATTGGAAATTTGAGGTCGAGTCTGAATGATTAGATACACTTTGGTCC
Organism: Nomia melanderi; assembly: GCF_051020985.1. Classification (NCBI taxonomy): domain Eukaryota; kingdom Metazoa; phylum Arthropoda; class Insecta; order Hymenoptera; family Halictidae; genus Nomia; species Nomia melanderi. The sequence goes on from NC_135005.1 coordinate 1,941,267, forward strand.
AGGTTTAGTAATGGCGTTTGTTACTCGCTTGATGTCGTTTTTGCTCGTTTTTATATCACTGTTCCATTTTCCGGAATACAAGTCGAAATTGTTTTAATGTCTAAGTGCAAAATAACGTCTGTTGTGATTCTTTAACGTTTTTAATACTTATTGTATCAGTACATTGTACTGAACACAAGACGAAGCGTTGAACAAAATTATTCAATAATTAATGTAAGTACAATGAAGAATGTCAATGTATATGAAGAACTTTATCTTACCATGTTTTCAGCCTTAATGTTTAATTTATTATTGTTTCCTGTAGTTTTTGTATAACTGTACCTATTGTTTTAATGTTAAATGAAAAGAACAGTTAATTCAGATTAATCACATTTATTATTTACAGATTTTTATTTGTTCCTCTTTTTACCGCAACATATGTTGTTTATATAATCAATAGCTTGTACCTTTATAGTCAAAGAAAAATCCATGGTATTGTTTTAGTTCGTTGAAAGTCGAAACCTATTATATTTTCCAAGTTATCATCCTTCTAAAATCTACGTAATGGTTTCAATATATTAAACAGGAACGTATCGTATTCTAGCACAGAAACCAAAATTGGTTGGCATGTTCTTGTACAGCAGAATACAGTCTCGATTTTACTTATTCACTGAAACAACGCCGGTTCTACTTACCCCGTTGAATGCTTGTAACGCCACTTGTCTGACTGGATACAACCGCTGTTCTATTTACCTGGTTGGCCACATTCCTGTTCTATTTACTTAACTAGAACCTGGTTATATATACTTTTCCAACTACCAAGAACCTGATACTCGTGTTATTGCAATCAAGGAGAAATTATCCTCTAGATGGGATCAGATACAATCAGAATCGATTTGATCGACAAATTATCATATCGACTCTACAGATTTTTTTAAACATAATCTAGTATCAGTTTTTCTTGTTTGACGATAGTCTATGTTTTGGTAACTTATGTGACTTTATTGTTTTTTACTACTTCACTGTATATTATTTCTATGTTTTTGTCTGACTCAGTGTGGTATTTGTAATACATATCTGACCATATGATATTTACAGTATTTCTATAACGTCATGTGATTACTATTCTACTTTAATAGCTACATGCGATGTTATACTACTTCCCTAACTGTACGAAAGTCCTATATTACTCGCATAATCAAATTGGGTATTATACACTTTGTATGGTCATATACACTGGTCCACAAAAGTATTTAAAATCGATATATTTATTATAGAAATAGACATTTAAGATCTGTGTTAATCGATTTCAGTTAACCCATTATCGTGTAATTTCTTTCACAATTGTGTTTGCTAAAACGATTGCATGATTATAGTTTATTCAAAAAGAAATGAATGTAATACTATGAATGTATATCTATGTATATTTTAAATGTTAACAATTGATAAGATAGCGGCTTATATATATATAAACATTACTCTTATACGTACTTCAAGCATTATACATATGGAGACCTCAACATGTTTACTATTCAGTGAATACAATATTCACATTATAAACACATTAATTTCAAATGCTATACTACATTTATAATCGCATATGGAACCTAGACTACTTACACGAGCGTATATGGAACTTATATAATACTACTTGCATGGATACATGTGATACGTGTGATAATGTGTCACTTCTATATGTTTCGTATTACAACATATTAGTTGCATAGTATGTTCGGGCCGATTTGTACGGGGTTTATGGCAGGGATTAGAAGCACAGCTATTTTTGAGAATTCGTAAATTTAGTTTCTTTTTTGCCATCTGGACGACACTCGCCGGATGGTACGCTCTTTACAATTTTTACTCTTTGTCGTAGCATTTGTCGATACCTTTAGTTTCTTGCACGCATTTTTTGTTGGTCTCAATAGTTATTGCCCTGCTGTAAACCTTCACGGCCTGAGCATGTCAGCAAGAACCATGGGTCGCCCAACGGTTTCCGCGGCCGATGCAGGGTCAGGAAACCGTCTCTGGTGTTGACCAGATTCGTCGTCCACCATCGCCGAATTCTCGAGTCTCTCCCCCCTTGGAAAATCTCACGACCCCTTCCTCAAGGAAACACGCCGAGGGCGTAAAGGAAGGGGTACCTTCCAACTTAGGTTCGCTGATTGGACTTTCCCAAAAATTGGAAGAACCAATCAGTGGACAATTGCAAATTCCAAGGGGGAGCTGAGAAGCACTCGCGAGTTCGAAAAGCATTCGTATAGCAACCACCGACTAGAAAAGACACACTTCGAAAACTTGTAAACCGGCTAAGTTGTACAAATACAGTCCACTATATTTTCGCTAGGTCGCGAGTTCTAAATCATTCACGAGATAGACCACGACCCCCAACATAGTACTCTTTCACGATATGTGGCTTCTATATTACTAGCATGATCGCATGTGAGTCCCATTCCACTTTTATGGCCATATATAAGTTCGATACCACTTGCCTGACTATATCTGGTTTCTGCTACTTGCCTGCCTGTATACGGTTTCTGTTACTTACTTTTGTAGTCTGATCCCTTCGACAACTGTATGTCTTAACACATTCGTTATCAAGATTCCATATCTTTGACTGTCATAATCCTATACTTTACATAATGAAAATAAAATTAATAGTACAGGTAAAGTTATATGAAGCTATAAGGTATGACATTATAATTAAGTAATCAATAACTCTACCTAGTTTCATGTTTTCAAAATTTTCCAACCAACTTTCTTACCAACAAATGGTGGTAGTTGACATGTCAATATAGTTTTTATACTACTCGTATTACCATATACTGTTCTTATGCTACTTCTCTGAACACGAATAGCCTGATGTCACTTCACCAGCCATACAACTCGTTTCGCCACCCTATTTGATTAACTAGATATATAGTCTGCCCTGCAATGTACGGGTCATCGTTTACTTTCACTAATTACATACGATTCATGTTCCTCTAACAAGGTTTATTTTCCTTTCTGTCAAACACGATATTTACACTGACTTTAGACTTCTACTACCATAATCTACAATATAAGCACGCGCTGTAGTGTAGGAGGATATTGATTGTATATAAGAGAAACATAGATTCAACACAGTTTGTCACGGAAAGCTGTGTTCGCGTTGCCTAGTATTGAAACAGAAAATAAAGGAGTACAGTCGAAAATGTTTGACGAGGTAACTGTGGTGAAATATTGATTTACCGCTATATTTGGAATCATAAAAGTCAGTAAAGATGTCGTGAAGAATTGCACAGGAATGTTCAATTTTACGGGGGACGTTACGCTTATCTGTATTCTGAAAATGTCTGAAATTTTACTTGATATTCCGCACGAGGAAGCGACTTTGAATCATCTTTTCTCGAAACTTGGTTACTTCCACTTGCGCCCGTTCGCAATAAACAATGAATTTTCGTGACACACGATCATCCATAATCAAAACTGTAGGTAAGATTCATTGTGAAAGTACGTCGAACAATTCGAGAGCATTAACCATATAACGGAGTTCTTTATGTTGATCATATATTTATATATTTTGAAGTAATGGTTGTTTAAAAATCAAACTTTGATATTGATAAATATTTGGTTACGTGACAACACGAATGTTTATATAATTTTTCATGAAAAATCTTTGTTAATGCATAGAATTATCTGAGCGCATTCAAAATTAGGCAGAAACATGAGTTCAAGCTTAAAAAGTAATATTTAAAAATTTAATTTTTCAGAAAATGAACCTGAGGCGTCGAGAAATATTTAGTTAGTAATATTACACCGTGGCTTTGTATTATGTGTCTGCATTCGGAATTAAGTGGAACCATGAATAAATTTTAAACATCATAGGAGAGCAGCGAAATTAAATGTTACTTGGCGCGAAATGTTTTATTTCGTTTTTGTTTAGTCGAGATTACACATTACTTTCATGTTTCAGAGAGGCAGCCCTGTGTCTACAGAAGTGTATATTTGTAATCCTGCTGTGAATACCGGACGGAAACTTTTGAAAGCGGCGTTCAAGTTGTGACATCGGTTTTTTCGAAAATTTCGCCGTGCGGCGATCGACACGGTTGAAATTATATGCAGACTGTCTTACGGAGATTTTGGATTGTGAATGTTAAATATTACCTCAATGATCTTTCTCGCTATAACTGCTGTATGAAATTATTTACAATGTTGACACAGGTATAAGAGTAAAATTGCCAACACAGCGTTACATTCTCTTTTATATCCCGTGTATTGCTGAGTGAATCCGATTTTGAGATTAATTTCAGTTCGTTGGAGTAAAATGTTTAAAAGTGAAAAGACCTAACTAGGCTAAGAGAATTTTAAATATAAATGGACCGAATATTCCGTTTCGGAAGGATAAATATGGAAAGCTTTTAAAGGTTTTTAAATTTTAAATCTTAAATTTTCAATGTGTGGTTTTCACAAATTTAATCTGATTAGTCGTTAATTTAACCAATTTTATACGTGGGCCCAGTATCCTGCAGAGATAAATTAAATTTTTCAAATCTGTCCATGTTAATTACTTGAATGTTTCATTGTATATTGATTGTATTATGTTCATTATCTCCTTATACTTCCTATTGTCATCTATCCATTGGCTACTCATGTTTTCTATTGACTATTGTCTGCTGACTAGTAGGTGTTGTGTATTGCCTAATACACAGAGTAGATGTAAAAAATATAAAAATCTTCACATGAAAAAAGAATGGTTATGATTTTAATAGTATCAATGAATAATTCTCTGTTTAATTATGCGTTATAACACATAATTTTAAAACTTACCTGTTCTTTAACATTGGCAATGGAGTTAATAACATGCTGCTATTTTCCATTGATGATTCAAGAAATTCAATTCGTTTGCTCGTATAAATTGATTTATTAGAATGCCTCGAAAACACATTTACCAGCTGTGTGTTCAGCTCAACAGGTAACGCGTTCTTATAAACTCAGTAAGAAGAACAGATACGTCAATGTCAAGAATATTAGGTTGCTGGATAAGTTCTCTCTGTTTCAATGTATCGTCTGCGAATTCGATTTTTGGAAACATTTTGTGCTTACCGCAAACAAGACTATTCCTTTTTCATACAAATCTCTGGATTTATTGTTAAAAAATGATTGTATTACACTTTTTACTCCACTGAAATTTGAAAAATCCGTTTCATTTAAATTGTTTTGAAAGGCTCGAGAGAGATGTAAATCTGTTAGCGCCAGATCTGGGGAATATAATGAATATGATATTTTCTTGCGTTGCCATAGCCATGTGTAGTCTTGCGTTATCATTGAGATGTCTTAAAACACTTGAATTGCAAATTCCAATTTTGAAAAATTACCTTATTCAGAGAATTTATACAGTTTCCCTTAGGCCTTAAAAAGGGAAAATATGAGAAAAGTTACAAATAGGATTGAACCAACAGTTTTATTCTTTTTCAATATATTCTTCTCCAACATTAATACATTTTCCATTGTGTTGTGTTAGCACTTTCTGACATTAAAACTCTGAAGCTTTACGAAAATAATATAAACAGTTGAACATCAAATTCCCGAAATTTTTACAGCAACCTACATATTAAAGATTCGTAAAATATAACAGCGACAGATTGTTTATACGAACGAGAAGACAGACGGAACTTACTCAGCAACGTAACATTTGAAATGATATCCTCCTGTCATACATCCCAACGTCTGCATCAAGTAGCAACCTCATTTATTTCCCATGCACAATCAAATAAGCGATGATCCCGAAGCTGTCATAATAATTTGATCAGCAATTGCACCTTCAGTTCTCGACAATTATATTCACAGCGTGCTCTTTGACGGAGGCACGATTCTATTTCCTCTTTCATAGTCGCACGTGCCCTTTTAGACGTGACTCGTGGAAAGCACTCCACTAAAAATCAATCCAGAACCCTAACGAGTCCGCAGTCTTTCAAGCACTTGTCATTCGCACTTAGCACACCAGACGGGTCTTTCACTCCTAACGTTCGACAAGTTCATTCACCCTGAGCCGTTATAGCCAGCGCTCGTCCAAGCATCTACTACGTGCGAGCACTCATCGAGGCAGCGTCGCGCGAACCGCAGCGGATACGCCTGACGCAATAATCCCGAATGATGTACTTTCGCGGCGAGTGCCTCGGAGTAAACCGATTACCGGGTTGCCCGGAAGAGGGTGAGAGTGAGCTGGAGAGGATACACGAAGAGGGGCAGGGCCGGGGGTCGAATCGAATAAAGTTATTCACGCGAGCGGCCGAGAATACCGACCTGGAATCGCTCGCCATTCCATTCTAGAGAATCCACGTCCGCGGAGGTCTGTACAAGGTGTGCCAATTGTAACCGTGTTTGTCGGGACTGGAATGAAACTGTTCAAATGTTCAATTAGTTATGAAATACAGTGTAGTCCTGATTATCTGGTTAGATTGGGCGTCTGACAAACTAAATAAATGAAGGCTTGAGAAGACATTTTTAAAAATATGTTTGGAAATTTTGATTGTGCATATTCTGAGGTATGGTCTGAAAAGTCGGTATGATTGGGTTTCAATTTAACCAAAACTCTGGACAATTTAGATCGAGGAAAATGGCAACTTGGTTAATTGAGGTTCTATTGTAATTTTGTGATTATTGTTTCTCCTGTAACAAGAAAATTGTTATACGTGTGAAATGTAATTTATTAACTTAAACTTTTATTTTTAGATTTTTGTGTCGGAGACTTTCATTTTTTTAAACAACGAGAGGTGTTTTTAAAGAGGGACATTTATTATGCTCTAGAAAAGTCAAAATTTTAACAGAGAGGTTTGGAAATTTTACGCGGTAGATGAATCTGAAGCTGAAATTTTAACCTGTTCGCGATGAAATTGTATTATATAAAAATTAATGTATGTTTTGTATTCTATATTTATTCTGCTTCATTTCTTAGATAATGTTGTTTAGAAAATAACATATATTTTTTATGTTTTATTCTTAATTATTATCTATTTAAGTGTATACGATCCTCCAGAACTTTTATTAATGAAATATAAAATAACTATTAAAACTGTGATTTTATGACAAAGTTAAAGCACTAGTGTACGAAGATAATTTAAAACAGAAAAGAATAAGAATAAATTCGATAAATTACTCTTATTTATGAAATTTAAGTTTCATTCGATCTCTTGTATTTGATGATTTTTTTACTACCCGTTTCATGATTTTGTTGTACAAACGTTCATGAACTAAAGTTACGTAAAGGTAATACAGATAATAGATACAATAATTGATAAATTTTTTAGAATTAATTGTAACGTTTATTTGATAATTTATATTATAATTAATTTAATGTTTTAAAGCAAATAAAATCTAGCTTAAAGTAAATTTACCGAGTATTTACGAAAAAATTATACGTTCTTGAATCTTTAAAATATTTGCTATTACTTTTACTGATTATTTTCTTTTTCCAAGATAACATTCTTCTCATGTCAGCAGACATGTCGCTTCATGTACATAAGGACTTCGTTCTACAACTACATAAACTTATGTACGATCAATATTGGTCATATTTCTAGAACGTAATGAATTTCTATCCTATGATATTTTATAGAGTCTTAAACTATAATTTTATATACTCTTTGTATAATATTGATACCACTTCTTGAAAGTATCCATAAATTCATTTACTTACAACAAAATTACGTAAACACCAGCTGGTAGAACTTACACGTTTTTCTGCCATTACAATATATGATTATTTTCATATCGACCGATCAATATACAGTTAACAAGATTAAAACTCGCAATAGTTAAAACCAGTGAAACTGTTTCATTTATTTAAGAAAAACATAAAAATGATTCCATTACCTGAAAAAATTGATACATTTTAATAATATTTGTATCCTAATAGTCTATTAAAAAATATACTGTCCAAATACAGAACTTCCTAAATAGTAAAATATTTAGTAAATTAGTAGTCACGTTAACAAACGTCGCACCAAATCCCGACATAATTACTACCCCTTTTACAGGAAAGAATATTTCACGATTCATTTACCTAGCAAAAAAACAATGCGGAACATAAATATAAATTCATTTGCTCCTAACCGTAACGGACGTAATTCGCTAAACTGAATTAATGCCTCACAGCCGTCCCAATCAAAACCGTACGAGTCGTCAGCCACTCGACGTGACGGGGCCCCTAAATGCATACGAGGGTGCCTAATGAAAATTTCACGCACACCCCGTAGTCCGAAGGAGTATGGAAACGTCGCATCGCGCGTACGGAAACGTCGTATGGGCAGCAATGCACCGACCGCGGTGTACACTAATATGCATAAGTATTTGCACACATGATGTGATATTATTAAAATGTTTGTGACTTCGTCAGACCGCTATATTATTATTACAGTCAGCAACGAAAGTATTTAAATAGCGTGTGTAAAATTGTAAATTATCACTTTAAAAAATAGTACACCGTATATTGTTATTTATTGAAACAAGTTGCAATTCATGGCATTTATATGCAATAAAATTTTTAAAATATTTAGCAATATGCAAACAAATTATGGAACATTTCATGTGCTTAAGTATGTATAACGTTCGAATATTTTTGTTGCCAATTGTAAGTCAGATCGTAAGTTCTCTCGTACTTTTCAGGAATTCTCAAACAATGTAAATAAAACACATTTTACTATTTTGACGCTAACCTTACCGGGAAACGGTCAAATGATCGGATTTTAAATCGTGTGTTTTCTTTCGGTCATTTGACTTTATATCAGTTCCTTTATTATCCGATTAATCAGTTTTTCAATTTTTATTTTTCCTTTTGTTTCTGTTTCCGCTAAAAATATGTATCATCTAACTTGTTTGTCTTTATTTTGTAGTTAGTTATTTGTCTGGTTACGGTAAGAAAAATGCCGGATCGGTTAGTGTTAATCCTTCGATGACCGTACGTCAGACGACTACGCTGGAGTCATTTTTAAATCAAAGCTTTCGCTCGAGACGCATTCCACCGTATTCAATACTGCGAGTTACAGGTGACAAAGTAAACAACGGTCATCAGAAGATTAACCAATGATGTATTTACCTTCATTATCTGCGACTTCTTATCACTTTACAAGTAATTTTTTATTCCATTTGTCTATATAAGAAAAATCTGGTTATAATTCAAAAATAAATATATACATTTATTTCTTAATAGGAATGAATTTACGCACAGATTTTATACAAGTAATTAATATTTTCATTAAGAACAATACTATCAGTAAAGCTATGGTTACGGCGTTATACTTTCAGAATTACTTTATCTTCAAGAACGTCTGTCAATACGAGGCGAATGAACTAGATATTAAGTGTCGGAGTAAATTCCGCTGTTTATTTCATTTAATCGCTTAATTGCATCCGTTTGAAATTTGAACATTTCTTCGCCATAAAGTGGCGATAAATGTGTCGAAGACTCAAAATTAAATAATTTTCAACCAAACAAACGATATTTTAACACAGAAACTACCAAATAATTATAAAAAACTACCAAATAACTAACAAATTATTAAATACGTTGATTTTTATCAATTGAAACTTCAATTCCTGCACTCCTATAATGTCTTCGAGAAGTGATTATAACGTGCAAACACAAATTCTAGTATTAACCAAATTATAATCAAATGTCGCTGTAACGTTGACTTAAAGATTTGATATTTAAAACCAAAACGAATGATTTAATGATAATGGATAATTTAACTATTCAAATAACGAGAGACTAACACGCGGTTGCCTTCTCCCCTAGTATTCAAGTCTTCGATGCATAATTCAGTTCTCGAAGAGAAGAGTTTTCAAAGATGCAAAAAATTCTGCTGCGCAAAGGGTTAATGATGCACCGAATGAATTCCTGCACTAAATATTTATGCACAGCAATGTACGTGCACGTTCCGCGTGCGGCTGCACAGAACCTGACGGCCAGGATGGCCAGCCGGGTCACGCATGCAGATGATGTCCCGTGGTCCGGGACAAGTGTCCCGAGTGCTCGCACGTCACCCAATTCGGATTCCTGCGCGGAGACGCTAGCTCCACGCCACGAACACCACGAAACGAGTCGTTTCCTCGCGATACTCGTTTCCGGCTTCCAATAAAATGGAAATGTCTCGGCTGCTGACACCATGGGACGGAGAGAGAGAGAGAGACAGAGAGAGAGAGAGAGAGAGAGAGAGGCGACTGGTTAGACCAGTGGAAAGAGGATCAAGAGATTCGGTTAGGGGACACCGCCGCCCAGACTACTTTATTGTCCCGCGGGCGGAGTAAGCAGCATGTTGGCACGCGTAACATATATGGAAATAAACGTGGCGGGGGCCGGGAAGTACAAGCATCCGGCACGTCCGATGTAGGACACCCTCGCGTCGATGGAACGCATCGAATGCTTTTCATGGGAGCAGGCTCGTCGGCATTGCCCGTCTCGTAGCTACTATATCCCAGCGAACAATTGAACTGGGACGGTTACGGGGGTTAGGATACGTGTATCTAACATTGGAATCCGTCGTTTTTCTGCTGGGCCGTGTCGATACGTTTCCAATAAGAATCCCCTTCCGCGATTGATTCAACGGCAGAGTCAGATGGGTACGTACACGTTCTGATGATGAATGGAAACCGTTTTGAAAGCGTCTATGTGGTTTTACGGGATAATCGAGGACTTTGTTGATGAAGTTCTTGGATTATGATAATATCTCGTTGGCAGTGAACTGTGAACGATGTGGTGTCTTAATGAACCTGTTAACTGGGGAATTTAATTGGAAAAATCTCTTGTTTGCGCGCGCTAAAATCCAAACATGAAGTGTATATTCGTCAAATGCAGGATGAATGCGCTTTACTTTAATGAAAACTCAAAGCAAAACGAAGAAGAATGTGAATAAATATGTGAAAAAATAAATAATTCACCGTTGAAAGAATTAATATCATTTCAAATTTTAAGATGTGTATACTCGTCACACGCAGTTAAGTGGTTAAGGTATTAACGTTTGAAATATCTTTTATTTTCAATTTGGAGAATCGAAGAATTTGTAATGTTCTGAATGAAACGATTCCGGGGGTATGTCGTCTTGATCGAAATTTTAAGCACATGCATTAGAGTATAGAGGCAGAGATGAATTGCAGATTTTTAATTGAATTTAATTAATACACGTATTAGAGTAGATACGGAATGTATTAGTGACTCTAAATTTTAAGATTAATCATGGGACTTGTTGTTACTTAATATTGTCATGTTTATTCACAAGCAATGTGATAAACCTTATTTACATTTTGGCAGATGAAGGATGCAGACATTAACATGCAAAATATGAAGTATGCACGCACACGGTAATCAAAAACAAAGAAACTGTTAGGTCACCACATAAGTTCGTGCCGCGGTGTATGTATACTTTTCTCATTACATTTTATAATCACAAAGCGATACGAGCGTCTGTGTGACTAAACGTTTATGCTTCAGTTTAATTAGTAGGAAATACTTGAGAGCGACAGGTCGTGAAGTTATAAGAATTTTATATTTAATAAAATAAATTTTATATATACGGTAGTACTTCATACGAGAAGCTACTACAATAATAATTAATATCCTTCAATTAATATAAATTGAAAGTGAATACTTGTTGTGCATGCGATATTGAACTTTCATATTGAACATACATCATGCATCAATGTAGATAATTTAATGTTTTATTAATAGTATAATGACAATTACAAAATAACGAAACACAGAACATGTCCGATAATAACTGCGAGCTCATTAACTAACCCTGATCCCGCGACCTATATCATTTATATAGAGGCTACACGTACGTACTCAAGGGTTATTACTCTTATTGTCTTTTCTCTCTTTCAATTTCGCTTTCGCTCTCTCACGCACACACTCGGGATCATCACACTTCACACTTACACTCACACTCCGAGTCATACCTAGCCTACTATTATTGTTTATCGGGTGGCGCTCGTTTACTGCAAACATGAACGGCCCCTGACCTGCTTTAAAAACACGCGTACTCTTTTTTCGGGGAAGGCCGATCACGCGCAGCGGCTCGGCTTCCTATATGAATATAAAATTTCTTTGCCTGCTAAGAAACTATTGTTCCGAAACGTAAGCTTAAATATTTTATTCAAACGCTTTATAATATTATATTAATGTTACGAGAAGAATAGTATATTCTTATCAAGTTGTGTTGTAACAAACGTTATTGCAGCGGTTATGCTGTTTTAAATAATCCTTTTTCAAGACAGACGCAACAGATCCTGAATTGCATTACAACTGGGACATTTCAGAATATTCAGAGCTCATCAAATCTGTTGGTATCGAATTTTGTATGACCAGTGTTTAATGACTGCTTCATCCCTGTGGAATAGTAAAATGTATACCGAAATATTAATAATTTACCACCTCGTTTCGATGTAACGTAGCATGTAATTTGATAACGCCTGTTAACGATTGAAAAGTGCGACATTTACAGGAACATAATGAAAATTTTCGTTTCTGTATATTGCGTATAGGGCAGTGAAAACGACTCGGGCAACGAATGTGCATTGATTATAACGTTTAATTGCTTCATCCCTCGTTTTTCAGTAACGAGATGTTTCATTATTTAATATCATAAATGTGCAATTATTGTTGCCCGTGTTCCGACTGGACTAATGTATGTTCGTTTACATAAGGAATTATGAAATGAAATGGCGTTCTGCTGGGGAACGTAATGAATCCACACCGGCTAATAAGTAATCATATTATGGGAACAACAACGCGTTCGATCGCATTAAAATAATAACGTGCGTAAATCCTTTATAAGCATATAACGGGTAAAATCAATTTTAATAATACGTATTCCGTTTTGAGTAAATAAAAGAGAAAATTATCGAGACATCGGGTTTTACGATAATTAGGGATTTGGTTGCATTACAGGTAGATTTGACGATTTTAGTAGAAATTTAGTTCGGATTTCATGTGGCCTACAAGGTCAATTTATGCTAGACCTTTTAAAATCACGTTTTAGAAAAATGCAAGATAAGTTTGATATAAATTCAAATTTCAAATCAGTCTAAAGATGAATTAACCAAGTACTAAATTAAGTATCGAATATCGTCACGACCTTTGTTACATTTGAATTTAGGTTAAATTATTGTATATTACAAACGAGATATATTGATCTTATTTAATACACAGACACACAAAATGTTCTTTTTGTCATGTTCCAGCACTTTTTTAAATGCAAGTATAAAGAAAACATGATTAATAATTGACAGTACCATTTTCAAATCATTAAAAAATATACAGATAATTCAAGAACTCGGTAGATTCTATTGCATAAATATCACATATATCTTTTCTCTTCTGTTTGTACCTTACATTTGTGTCATGTTTTAATAAATCACTATACAATAACAACCTTAATAATTCACAGATTCAGAGTATACACTTTAAAAACAATTAATTAACCTTTTTCATCATTTGCTAATTATTATTATTATTAACTGTAAATCAAACACCTGTTGTGTACGAAACTTTGGAAATACAATTAAGAATCAACAGGGTCACCTGGGATAATTTATTGTCTGGAATAAACTATACCTACAGGGCCGAAAAATATCTGGACTGGAAAAGATCGGCATAAACGACGCCACTGTCCAGACGCAGTGTCCTTTATCAACACCGTAGATGCTAGTCAAGGGCCTACAGATGAGGCTAAGGATGCTTTCCCTGTTGATGTTCCCAGGAAAAGCTAGTGATCTTGCTTGGGTGGAAATTGACACACGAAGGATCGATCCTCCTCGAAGAGAGATGACGAAGGGGGGTCGCGCGCATTCTTGTAATTATACTCATACGAGCGAGTCTTCGTCTTTGTACGCAGTACACGCGATGTTGTAAAGATTGACACAAAAATGTACGTATTATAAATACTATGCGGTGGTGTCTCTTTAGCACTATAGTATTTCTTACAACTGATTGTAAGCAATTTTTACCTGCGTAGGCTTGTTTCGCAGGTGTAGCGGGTTATGTGATTATTATGACAGCGATTGGAAAGTCTGGGAGAATGGTAGAACGTGAACACTGTGACGTACGAGACACTGTTATCGAGCGCATATGTCTCCTCGAGAGATGTAAATTTCCCAATTGTGTCGGGCTGCGTTAATGCGTTTCCAATAGCAATCTGTTTTGTTTCCAACGTGTTTATTCGAGTAATTAGTTGCAGTATAATCGATAAAAAATAACCTTCGAATAACTTCTTCAGACCTTTGAAAATTTACGACTATACCTTGATCATTTTCCTGCTAAATTCTCGAGAGTATCTTTGAACGGAGAATTATTCATTGAGTAACTTCCCAAAGAAAAAAATCTCCCTCGGAAATTCCGAAGGGAAAGATAAAATAAACTTCTACAGTTTGTTTTAACATTTGAAGTCTACGCCATCTTTGTTTTCTCCACTCAGTGTTCTACATTCTAGGCTAAATGTTTTGCCACTCAACGTTTTGTATACCCGATATCCGTGTCATACTCTTCAATCCTTGCCAAAGCAGCTTTCATGAGATTAAGCTGTCATTAATTGGAGAATACGGGCGGTTAGGCAGCACGTTTCAAAATATGTATCGGTTTAACATGTTTCATTGGCTGGGTCATGCTTCATGGAGATTAAAGTGAAACAATTGTCTGGACACGGGGCGCGTGAGTCTTGCGCGCAGACAATAATAACGGTTTAATTGAATTACATCGACCGCAGCACTGCGGCGCGTCCGAAGGGACGCGTCAAGTGCTTTTCATGAGACGAGGCCACCAGTGTCTAGTCTACCGTAATTATTGTCCCAAACTGCGCCACTCTTGGGGCGTCGTGCGACGTGATGAGTTAATACGCGCACTTCGAATCGCAACGTTTTAATTAATGCGGAGTCTTGACAAATCTCAGCGAACAATTGTCTTTAAACGCAGACTGCGCGGCGTCTTCTTGAAACTTGAAACGCAGTTTTTATTCTTGCACTGATTTAATGTAGTAGGATGAAAATTCTGTTACTCAAATTGCTTATCTGCTGCGGTGACTTAAAGACGAAAAGATTTTCAAAAATTTATTTGACGTGAAAGCTGTTGAATACACTAATTTATAAATTTATAGATATAAGGTTTTATTGAAAGAATTAAAATTAGAATGTAATAGTAAGGTTAACATGATATAGGAATGTAATTATAGTAAGGTTACTATTTTTAATAGTGTATTCGTGTATTAATCACTTAAAAGTTCATATTGAATATTATTTGCAAAGGTTATTACCCAATAGTTGCTTATTAACCATGCAAAGATCATACGTATCGAACATCCGTTATTGTGTGGTGGGGAGTGCGTATCGAACGACAGTTTTGAATGAACATTATTGAGATTAACTCTTTCCGGTACTATTTAACCATGAAAAATTATGCATGATAGAAGCATTTTATATTTATGAAAGAAAACAACATAAGTCCTTGTTTTTATACAAAAATTAATTATTATTCAAACTGTCCGTTGCATTTTTATTTGAATATTTATCTTACAAGCGTGTCAGTATCCAAAATCGTCTTATCATACATTACTATTGTATAATTACTATTAATATTATATCAGAAAGTATTCACTAAAACTTCAATAGTTAGCAACCTTTTATCAATTTTTCGTATTTGAGGCTTAAAGTCGCTATCGCGGAAAGAAAACAAAACGGAGTGCGGTTTTGCAGAAAGTTCGTCGAAGTAAAAAGCGAATCGAAATGGGGTTATTCTAAGAGCAATTGTATAGCGCTGTAAAAGATAGAATCACGTAAGCCACGTTTGACAGGTTGCATCAAGGGCTTTTAGTCAGACAAACCTGTCGGTGTCCACTAGTTTTGTCACGGACTGCAGTTACCCAAGAGGGTTTCGAAAGGATTAAGGGGTGACACGATGGACCACACGTGTGTGACGTATCCGATCCTTTCACGTTGCTGTCACTGCTTTGATAAATCGAAATTAAAACGCAACCCGGTAGGTACACCGACCCCTATAGGCGAGAGACGCCGTTTTAGTGTAGTGAATGTATTTTGCAAGGTACAAAAGAGCTTCCTGCGAACATGAAATTTCAATAAAGGTCGCAGTGACAAAGGAGAGGAGAAAAATTGGATTTTTTAGTTTTCATAGTATTAATTATGTGTTCAACTCCGATACGCACGAAATGTTACAGAAAATATTCACGAATTTTCGTTTATACTTTTCAATGGTATATTGAGTTTTCTGTATAAATATAAAAATATACGCAAGCCAAAAAATGGAAGAATATGTCAAAAGAATGAATGTAATTGAGTATTATTGAATATGCATTCATTCAGATTGTGCATTCCTGGATAACAATCGTATAAGTCCAATTAAATTTTAACCTAATTAATAAAAATTTATAAATAAATTCGTGTTATTTTATTAAACGAATGAGCAATTAAACCTATATTAGTAATTTAACTTTAATCTAGCTGGTCGTTGCATAGTTAATTAACCTCTTGCCTTATGATTTCTTTCTCAACTCCCATTGATACTACTAATGTGTCATTAATAATTTATTGTAAAAGGAGAAAAATTCTAGGCCTATTCTATGCCTATATTTCCTGTTAAGTATCATAATTGATTACAAAAAAGTAATACTTATTTTGAATTAGAATGAACTGAGTAATATTTATATTTGTTAATCAGATTGAAAATCTTCACCACAGGTCTGACACGTTGTTACAAGGCAAGGGGTTACCAAAACATTTTGTGTTATTTGTATCAGCAATTTCTAATCTAAATTATTTGCTTGATTAAGTAATATCGATATGTCCTACTCTTAATTTTTATGTTAATTCAAACTTGCTTCACAGTACTTGTTTAATCAAGTATACTTCAGACTTTCCATCCGTTTATGTTTCTTTGTACTACTTACCCGATCAATGATATTTTGCACCACTCACTAAACTAAAGTTATTTTACACCACTGATTTGATCACAGTCGTTTTTCACTTCTTGTTTGAACTGGTTAATTATACACACCTCGTCCGATCAAACTCATCTTTCAGCACTTGTCCGTTCAGAATCAACACACTGTTTGCCTGAACTGACCAATTTTACGTTTAAACATGGACGATTCTACATAATCTACTTCGCTACCAACAATCACTGCATACCCGGTTTGACTAAACACGATCCTACACAACTTCATTAACGAAGAATTACTCCGGTTCCGTTTACATTGCAAGTGTTAGTAATCCCGCTACTATATAAATACGAAACTCTGTAATCATAGACAATCATGCTCCACGTACGCGAACTGCATAACGGGCGGATAACATTGTCTCTATTTCGCATGTTTAAACAATAATGGACCAGATGATACCTGTAGGATTTGTCCTCACTCCGCCAATGCCGGATGAGCTCGCAATTTGTAGGATTTAATTAACGAAAACAGTTTATTAATTGAAAATAGTAGCTATATAATGCTATTGCGCTGACAAGTTATGTTCACTCGGTCGCTAATGCTCACAAGATGCTTACAGAATCACGATTCAGAGTCACCGCACAGAATCACAGCCAAGTATCGCTCAAGATTCGTAGTTTTATAGAGATAAAGCTACTTGAACTACTACTTGAACATAACTCTCACTTCCAATCGGTCTTCCTTTCTCTTTTCGCATTCCTCGCACCTGTACTTTGTCCCTTGCGCTCATAGTTGAAACTCACGCAGTCACGTACAGTGTAGGTCTCGCGTCTTGGCCGACTGTCTACTGATAAGCTAACAGTGCATAGGGGCAAGGAGAATCAGTTGCACGCTCCATTTCGGTCCTTCCAGGAACCATAGTAGTCAAGCTTCCGTGTCCCCAGGATTCGGCAAACGTAAAAAGCTGCCGCTGCATAGACATGAAATATGACGTCAATGTTCGTTATATCTCACTCCGTCGAATTCTGTTCTGTCTACAGTGCGTTATTGGCGAGAGCCAAGCCGGCCTGTAGCTTAAAAGTGAAGAGGGAAAAGGGAGAACTTCCACTCGCGGACCGATACTAATACTCGAATTAGTTTCTGCATGTTTTTGTTACTGGTCGAGCCGCGAGCTGAGGTGGAACGTGTGACCGAGTCCCCTTGCTCCTCTTCACTTTTGAGCCACAGGCCGACTTGCCTCACATGAACAACGCACTGTACATTCTTTGTTGCGCGACTCAACCAATAACAAGGACGCGCCGAAACTGAGGAGTCATTGTTGCCGTAACTAGCGACCGAGCGCCGTGAGTGGGCGCCTGTCCTTGTCCCTGTGCTCGTTTAGCTTGTTGGAGCTCGGACAAGATGTGACGGCTACACTGTATCATCCAACTATCGTAAGTTGACCGACTACCAACAAGCTAAAAGTGCACAGAGGCAAGAAAACTCAATCGTCACACTCCACCACAGTCTTTTCAAGAAACATATTAATTAGGTATCTGTGTTTCCATGATCCTATAAACATAAGAAGCTACCGAAACGCGATTCGACGCCAGCATTGGTTACATCTCACTGCATCGCGTACAGTTTTGTTTGCTTTCTTCGTTACGTGACTTGGTCAATATTGACAAGCATATTGACAAGGAAAGGTATCGAACCCGGAAATTCAAACAATTATGAAACTTTGTAAGTAAATAGAGGAAGTCAAGCCTAATACATTGCAATGTGATAATAATATCGTGGATTATCTTGAAAACGATGAGAGATAGAGGAAAAAAGTTCAAGCAAAAAATACATTGCTCTTCCGTCTTTGAAATTGCAAAATAAAATTTTACATTGACTTTCACGTCGATAATATTGCAATAGACATGAAAATATTTGAATTTGAGCGACTTGAGAGATTTGAACGACTTACTGTTCCGTCGTGGAACAAGGGGCCTTTCGGGATACCGAGGACCGCGGCACGTCGATACACGGTTCTGGTTTATGACACGGGCGCAAACACGATCGAGCGTTCGGGACAGTTGATCCGGGGCCCGGCTTCGGCCATTGTGCAAGTCAGTCTCGCATTTTCTGTCCCGTACAAAAATCGCCCTTGTCATAAACCAGACGAATTCTCGTGCAACGGCGAGGATTACCCGCGGCCCTGGGTACGTGCCCGTACTTAGGTAGGCACGTGCACATGGGCCCACGTAACGGGTTTTCGTCGCTGACTAACCGAACGTGCGCGCAACAGCGAGGACTACCTGCGGACAAAGGTGCGTACTCGCATCGTGGTACACCCTTGCACGTTCGTCAAGGTAGCGGTATTTTCTCGCTGTTGCCAAATGTATTTTTTACTCGAAACTTCGTCGATCTCTTGTTCCCACTCCGTCAGCATCCCCTTCCATACATCCGAAGGAGGGGTAAGAAAGTTGACTTGTGGGTGCAAGAGTTCCGACGAAGGATAGTTTTTCACGCACATTCGACAAGAACTGTTCTCTTCATAGTTCCGCACCCGCATTCGACAAGATAGTTTTTCACACGCATTCGAACAGTCCACGACACGCGTTCGACAAGTAGAGTTCATGTATAACATTCGGAAAATTCAATTCACGTAATACCTTCAAGTCTATCACACGAAAGACTCGTACGAAAATCTCGATTCGAACAAAACGTAACGCGAACACGCGACCACTGCTCCATCGACGGATCCAGGTGCCCAAGATTAATTTGGCGGGCATCACGCGTACGGTCTACGTAAATTCGCGGAAACATTCGAGTCGCGACCTAGCGTCGACCCATCGATCGTAGCGTAGCAATTTCTGGTTCTGCGAACCGGAGCTGTTAGCGCATACATATTTTCGGTCCTACGAGCCGGATCTGCTAGCTACGGTACACACTTACTCTATTTTCACACAAAGTTTCATAATGTTTTTAATTTCCGGGTTCGATACCTTTCCTTGCGAGTAGAAGAGTCCCCTCGCCTCTATGATTTTTTAGCTTGTGCGTAACCAGCTAACTTACGATCGGTGAACTGTATGCTCCGCTAATCGCTCCATTCTCCCGGTCCAGTTGCTCGGTTCCAAATACTCTTCCTTCGCACTCCTTCAGTCACTCAAGATTTTCCAAAATGCAGTCACCCTATTTGCCAAATATAACATGAACAATCGACCGTTACTAGCCTACATATCTAATCAACTATAGTCAACCCTTGAACCACTCACAGCCTGAGTTTGATTCAGGGAATCTTTCTCTCCCTTTCGTTCAATCTTGCATTCCCGTCGGCAGTTTCTCCGCATAGAACGGTAAGACGCGAAAACTGTCTGAGCCGCGTCAACGCTCGCTCTTGCAGATTTCGTCCCTGAAGTCGGCTAAACACAGAAGCTCGCAAGCGCACGAGTTTCCCCGCAAACTTCCATAATTTCATTCGAGCTCCCGCGACAAATCCACTTTGGATATAAGAAACATATTCACCCACGAAACGGTTAATTCGCGCGGCGCGGCGCTAAGCGAGGAAACTCGCGATCCACGCGCCTCGCTCTCTATTTATTGAGCGTCGAAATTACTCATGCATATGCACAGTGCACGACGGAGACGTCGATTCCGTCGTCAAACTAAAAAGAAGAAAGGGAAAGCAAGCTGCGCGACGACGACCGAGCTGCGTTTATTCTCCGCGTGTAGAAGTTTCGCGGTGTGGAGAATAACGCGTAGCAGCATGTGGTTCGCAGCGATGAAAATAATTAATTTATAGATTGCAGATACGTAGGTTTGGGAAAAGTCTTTCTTGGTGTTTGTAAGCCGAATAGCGAGCTGCTTGATTAGTTTGCACGCGTGTACCATCTATGACGATGTTTCCAGTAATAAATGCTCACAAGCCGGGTACCATTACAGGACTGCCCGGCCGTGTCATCAGAAAAAGTTCGAACAGCCACGTGCTCACGGCCTTGCCAAAAAGTCAGAGGCTGGGAGTTTTTCCTCTGCCAAATAAAGGGATATCGCGACAAACTCGCAAGAAAATGTAACTAGTTTTCATGGGAGTTAAAGAACAGAGGTCGAGTGATAAAATGTAATTAAAATCTTGGTGGATCTACGTGGATCTGTTGTTTTTTATTTAAAAACCTGAAGTAATAGTGTGAAGTAACAAATTTGCTATATTCGAGCACTACTATCTTTAAATGTCATTTATTTCATGATATTTGTTTAATGGTACATGTATTTTTCTAGAGAATGGAAAGGCAAATCAATTCGTAGATAATATCAGTATTTTTACGAGGAATAGCGACTACCAAACTCTGTGTACATTTTAGGCTACTTAAGAAACATTCAGACGTAAATTATATTTCATTTGAGTATCTATAGAGATTTAAAAATTTCAACAAACTAAAATTATGAATGTTTATTTTCATTATATTTAACAGTTTTAAGCCGCGATTAGTTTGTATTTTATACTGCAGCACTCTTATAAATAGATTTTAAATAAAAAGACGATAAATCTCTATGCAAGGTAATAAATTCCAATGAGGGACTTTTTGCTCCAGTGGTACCTCGATAGATTTATCGATACATTAAAAAAGATTATCACCCAGAAATAAATCAAAACATGAGCATATTGCTAAAGAAACATAGAATCTTCATACAGTCACTTAAATTTCCGTTAAACAATAATTTATAATAAGCACAAAATCGTTGTACAAGTCTTAAAAACACTTGAAATCGAATAGCAACGCTTCCAATGTTTTGTAATACCTGTCGTTGACTGAATTGTGCTATACACCGCTCAGTCGACTAATAAACAATAATAATTTTCAATTTAGGATTTCTTACCTGCTGGACTTTTAGTCCTACTCTATTCTACAGACTGCACAGTAGCCTATTTGGCCATTTAGCCGGTGAAAATTAAAACTATCTATATATCGAACTTTTCCGACAAAATATAATTATAATAATCAGTTATAAAGTATATAATAAATAAGTAAATACTAAATATTGTTCATTATATATACTTATATAAAAAAGCTGAATATTCATATACGTTAGATTAGATTACATAACATATAATAAATAATAATAACACAGTAGATAATAACATATGATTGCAATCAATTGTATAATATAGAACAGGTTAATAAATATCAACCAATGCTTCGTGTCACGCTATGTGAAAAATGCTCTAAGAAAAAGGCGACAATTCGCAGAAAAATTGTTCGTGTATAATGAACACAAACTTTTGCCGAAGGTTGGAGTGTTTGAAAAAAAGCAGAAGCTCACAGGAAAGCATATCAAAATCATTCATGAAGTATTACAATTGTAAAAAATATTATTGATTATAAATCACGATTAAGTATAAATAATAACACAAAGATACATAATAAAGGAATCACGTACTATCTAAAATACGCGAGTTTATAAGTATCATACATTAATGTGAAAAATATAATTGTTACCTTATTCGTCACACGTACAACTATCTCGGTGAGCAAAAATTGTATAGCTTAAGCAGAATTTTTGAAATTGACTTTAAGTCACCTAAAACGGCTAAACCGACCACTGTGCGCCGTATCAAGTACTCGGTCCGAAATAATCTCCACCGCTATCGAAGTGTGCCAGTACTCTATCAAATAAAGTCTTCCATACCGAAGAGTCTAATCTTATCACGTTGTCTATACCCCGTTGCGTTGCAAACATACAACCGCACTTATTCACCGCTCCGTGAGATTATTAATCTACTTAATTGCGTTTACAATCGTTCCGGCACGCTACTCGTTCCGGTTTTCCGTTCGCTCCCGATCGCGGCCAAGCATTTCGCGCGGTTTATTCACCGATATTTATTCGGCCGCGGCTAAACGCCGGCCTGTTTACCGCGCGCCACGATTAAATGTTGCCGTAATTGATTATAATGAATACACGATCTCGGGATTGAATTAATGGGCCGCTTTCGGTTATGCCGCGCCACGGTAATATTAATCACGATCGCACGCGGCTATCGATCGGAAGTGAAACGTCCCGTTTCAACGGATGTGGGAGTGTAAGAGATTCGGATGAAGTGAACTTGAAGCGCGCGTTGAAAGTGCGAGCTTTAATGAATTCATTTTTCTGGAGATTTCGAGTTTTCTCGATTGCAACTTGTATAGTAATCAGTGGTCTATAGATTTTGTATAGGCGAATCTTGCTTAGCGTGAGTCTATTCAGCAATGTCCGTATCAAACACATTTTTGACGTCGATCATCTTACAATATACACGTGATGTAAAGTAATTATATTCCATGCTTTGAATTTGTGCTTTTGTTTTTGTTGAATAAAATCAATCTTTTTTCATGCGAATTGCCAAGTGCCAGTACGCGCCCGTATTAATCAGTTAATTGCGTTTGACGAGTATACACGTAATTCTAGAACCCGAAATAATATCAATTTGTTCAACGATAAATTATTTGTTTTTCTGAGTAAACATGTAATTATTCGTTATTCTGTTTCCGTTTTTTATAAAAAATATATTATAATTGTATTTGCCCTGCGTTTAACCTGTTCACTAGCAATTGCTTGTTTTTATTATGAACCCTATGAAATATTTCTAAAATAAATTTCGTAGTGAGAAGTTAATTGGAGGGAAGTGATAATTACAATAATCCTATATACATAATTTTTGCTTCTAATTATACTTCCCCTTTTTCCCAACACTCGGTGTTATAATAGATCGAATATTTTTTACAGCAACGTACATTTACGTGTACTTTCTTACAAATAATTATTTTTAAAGGTGATGTTCCACTAGCCTTTAGGACAGTCACCCGTATCTTATAATTGTACGTATACCAGCAGCTACAGAGACATTCTGTATACCTCGGGTTACCGCTAACCCACGTGGCAGGGAACGTGGCAGGATTAGTAGAATATTTGCGCATGGACTTCAGTCACTTGTTCCTGAAACACTTTGAATATATAGAGGCTCCCTTGAATAATGATACAACTGTCGAATTCTTAACCGAAATAGTCGAAAATAAACAATAAAATTATTATAAACAAATCGACTTTGAAAATTAATCCGATACGGTTAAAATAAACAAAAAGACAGTTAAAACTGTGATATAAGGTTTACCAGAATTAGTTAAAAAGACGTGCACAAGTAATAAGATGGAAAGTAGGTTCTGAAAAATTAGACTAAAACCCAGTATAAAATTGGCTAAACATAACTAAAATAAATGCAATGATAGTCAAATGCAATGAGTAAACAAAATCTGCAGGATTAGACTAAACATATGTGACGTTTTCTAATCACCACTAAAAATACACTCATGACAAGTGATACAGTAGAAGACAGATGCTAACGAGCTTAGATGAAAGATCATCATTCAATTTTCCAAAACAGACATGAAAGACATTGAAGTGTTACGACAGAAAACAGAGCCTACAAAATTAAATTAGAAACATATATAAGCTTTCTTAAACTTCACTAAGAAGATACTTATGACAGAACTTAAACAAAAGATCACCATGAAATTTTCCAAAACTGACACAAAACAGACGACACAATACCGGACAGTCCTCGCAAAATTAGACTAAAAGCCGATGTCCACGTCATCTGTGGCGCATTTCGGTTCACGGTGTGGCCCGTGCACGGTTGGTTACAGGTCGTTTACCGCGTCGCTCGAAAAAGTTATGATTCCCCGTAAAGAGACGCACATGAAAATAAAGCGAAACAAACTGGTGGGGGCGAGGTGGGGCGGCAGAGGAAGCAGGGGGGCGGTCGAGAAAAATAAACAGAACGAACAAAATAAAACGTCGGCGTAAAGGGGCAAGGGGTGCCTGGCGGCTGTGTGAAATTTCGCGGTCGGCGGTGCGTGTGTATTGTGTCACGGGCGTGCGGCACGAGAGGATGTAAAATGCGGAAGAATCGCTCGTTGGGAAAGGGAGATCGAAGAGAAACGAGGTCGAGGGGAAAAAAATTGAACCCGCGGGATTTCATTGGCGCGCTACCTACCGCTGCCACGGTCAGTTTCCGTCGAGTTATTTGCTCACGGGTCGCGGAATGAAAATCGCGGAGACGTCTGGAATTGAGGAAAATGTGTTTCCACGCGCAAGAGTGAAAGTGGTGGGTGACTGGGCGGCCGCGAAGGGGCAAGGGACGGGAGAGAGATGAGCGGCGTCGAAACATGCGTTGCGTTGGAAATGCTGCTCAGATATTTCCGGCGATATTCATTTGCGTCCACTGAACTGTCCATTATCACCGTCATATGCTTATGGAATAATATAGTTCGACGTTGCTCACTGAGTTCGTTTTTTCGACGTATCGTCGACCGCGAGTTCGTTTCACTTAACAGTTTGACTGTCGCGTCATCAGGTGACATTACTTTCTACGTAAACTTAAAGATTAAGTTTTTTCGTGACGTATTGGGGAACTGGATTTTATTGGATTTGTGAGATATAAGGACAGGCTATGAAACATTTTGAGTTTTCAGTTTCTGCTTCGTTAAGAAGGCCTGTTTCGAGTGCATGAGAGTTTTGATGAGTGCTTCTTTGGCGATCAACTTGTTAAAGGATTTTTTATAGATGTGATTAATACTCAATATGTGATGAGTACATTTTTATTACTATTTAGGATATATTGTATTAAATTAAATTATTTGGATATGGATGTCAATTGAAAGGGTATTATTGTTACTAGGTTACGTTTGTAATGTCTTTTAGTATGATTACACAAATCGAATAACGGGTAGATTATGTATTGTTAATATTATCATTTTTATAATAAAATTTACGAGTATGTTGTTGATTTTTAATTTCTACACTAATTGTCTGATCACGTATAAATCTATGCTCCTTGTCTGGTATGAAGCTAGTATGTTATGCTTTTGGTTAAATGTAGGTTGCATTATTTTGTGTAACTGTTAAACCCTCAAACTGTTTATTAATCAATAAAATATCCCTTTTTCATTGTATGTGATCAGTGACTGTGATCATTATGTTTAGAAATAGAATAACACATGTGTTATCATTTTCTGAACTTCTTTACTAATTGTAACTTGTTTCTACGTTTCATTGACACCGATATTTTAAATAATGATAGGATGTATGAATCTAATTAAAGCATCGATTTACAGTTTCTATTAGAAACGAAACATGGAAGATATTAATAATTTTTCTTTTATTTTGCCATCTAATTAGTATAGTTACCGATACCTCCAGTAAGATATTTTTTATTTATATATAATTAATTACACGTCATGCTTATTTAATTATACAGCGACTGTACATTAATATAATTACTTGAAACTTTTAAAAACATATTCACAACGTTTTTATTCCTATACTGCTACTCAAAATAAGGTCACATGGAAAAATGAAGTCGCAGTTAGTTTATTAAATCAAATTGTTACGGAAATAAGGGGTTTTCAATAAGCCAGAACAATAATGTCTCGGATCGATGATGTTTATCAATACACCACCGTTGTTAATTTAATCTTTATTCAGTCGCTCGCGTGTAACACTCGGATCGTAATTTTCCTGGAAAGTTTCTTGCATCGATATCGTCGTCACAGAAACTGCACGCCAGTTTCAACGGAAACAATACTTTTTTTATTTCACAATTACATTCGCTGTTATTCAATGTACTTACAATTTACCCCAAAAAATGAAAAATTCTGAAAACAGTCACGACAGCGTTGAATGGATAGCAAATTTGAAAGAAAATTGTTTCCTTTCGTGATCAAAGTTTGGAAACGGGAACCGGCACGTTGTTTGGAAGCCGACGAAAATTGTCGTTTCTTGTTTGTGACTCGCGCATGTGATCGATAGACTGTAATATTATTTTGGGTGAAATTTTGTTTACCATTTTCTGTCTTAACACTAAAACTACCGAGCAGTTAATATGATTGATACGCAATCCGTATAAAAATGTTAACAATAGATTATTCGCAGTTTCTTTAGACATTCAATATAGTATTTAAGTGAAACTATTGTAGTATCTAGAATATTTAGGGTAGATTAAAGTATTGTAGGATGAATGATTTGTTGTGCGTGCATAAGGGCGACTAGGTCGTATTGCGACGGACCGGCTCCGGGATGTTTGGAAAATAGTGTGACTGCGTTTAGACAATCTCGAGTGGCTGAAAGAATGCGAGGAAGAGTGTCTGGAACTGAGCGACTGGACCATGAAAAAAGCGTGTACGTGACTGCGTGAATTTTGACTATGGACGAAAGATGCGAGTGAGAAGGGTGCAAGGGTGAGAAAGACAGAGCGAATGGGGGTGTGTGTTAAAAGCGAGTGGAAATGCGTGCATGAGGACATTTTGGTGAGAGACAGCGGAGAAGAACATTTTTGTGCGTGATAGAGAGTCGTGTGTTGGCCTTCGTGGTATTAAGTTGTATTTTTACGTGTTGTTCATATTGTTTCCTAATTCTCTTTTTACTGAAGATCCACCTTTTCAAAATCTATAATAATAGTAGCCCCACTATAAAATTGGGGGCTCAGCCGGGATTACTATACTATTTATTTTTTAAATTATTTTGGATATTCAATGCTTTTGAGATATCAACAATTGGGAAACAAGAAAACCGAAACTAGTCATTTTGACTCAGCCGTTATGAATACTGTGTATAATTACATAGTAATGAACTAAACTCAATACACTTCCTAACTGAAAATACCAAATTTATAAATAATACAAATATTGTATTATTTTGATTAAGATTCAACAATGAAGAAATATCAATATGATATAAAATATCATCATGAGATCACATATATTGACACATTGTGTACCGGCTATTTTTTAGAAAATTGAATTGTGTGGATAGCAATTTTTAGTTAGATCAACTTATATCACTATGCATACAAAAACTCAGATATCATATTGGTATGTGATATATTTAAAATAGATAATCAATTCGAATCAAATTTAATATTTTTTTAAATGCTGTGGTAATTAGCAAAGTTGCATAGCTAAGTGTCTTTATGTAAAAACGAGATTTCTCGTTACCAGTACGCAATGTGTTAAATGAGTACAAACATTTTTCTTCATTATGTAAAATTATTTGCATATAATACCGACTATTACTGGTTTTTCTATATTCCTAAGTCCTTTTTGAATTTTAATTATCACAGAAAATTTAAATTAAATGTAACTACTTCTATTAGTATACTAAAAGGACCAAATTTGTTGAAATAATTTAAATGAAGTTTAAATGAAGTTTCACTTCACAAAAATGAGGAAATATAAACGAGAATTAATGTAATTATTTAAAAATATTCGTTTAGTAAAATGGCCACATTTCCCGGATAGAGTAATTAACTGACAAAAATTATAGTAAGTAAAAGTAACAAAAGTAATTAACGGGTCTGAAAGCAGCAAAGCAAAACAAACAACATGAAGCAGTTATTTCATCCGAACTTGGTCAGCTGTTCCGATCATTTGATCATGACGTCACATCCCTCGAAGTTCGGTAAGTCCGACGACAGAGGGTCGAAGGTCATACGGAGTATGCTGAATCCTAAGAGGAGACAAGGTCGTTGAAAGTCGCGAGTAAGAACGATGGTAAAAAGTGACGACAGGCCGGGTCGAGTTGCCAATATCTTCGTATGGATTTGTGGGTGCAGTGGGCCCCTTCTTCTTCGGCTGTTCGTACCACTTCCACCGGAATATCACGGTAAGTTTTCAGCGGGCGTACCTGCCGACAATAAATAACGCGGGACCGCGTAACACGCAGTCGCCTTGAGCCATCTAAATCGGGGTCTGGATCGAATAGAATTTCCAGGAAATCTGCGTGGAACGGTGTACTACCGGCGGCGCCGCGGCTTTAGGTAACAATTTTCCAAATTTATCGGCCACCGCGGGTTTCGCGACGGCCAAGGAACCCGTAACACGTTACCCTATGCATTATTTATAATCACATTATGACCACGTTTAATCCCGTTGAACAACGGTTTTCGGTGAGGAGCATTAAATCTGGAGTTTGTGATTGTTTTAATGGGCTGGTAAATACGTAATGGATCCTCTTAGAAATATGTTCGAACTCTCGCTACGAGGGTCTGTCTAATTTAAATAGCCTGTAAGATAAATGATGCGCGGAACCTTGTGTATGCGGAGAGGATGTGCGCTTCATGGGTGTATATTTACGTCTGAATTTGCGTGATCCTCTTTCACTTGTGCTGTATGTGCGCTGACGCTCATAATTCAGGAACTGAATGGATTTGCGCTATAGTCAAACGTAAGTATTAATGAAATATTTGAATTACACAAATGTGACAATGTTCGTTTGCATTCCTATTGGATAAAGAGGATTAGAAATTAAAATTTCCCGTTTTAAAACGGGTCAGCTGCATAAAGATGTAAATGTTTATTGATATGTTCACTGATTGTTATTTTTATCATATAGTTATAATAGCCTTTTATATAGCCTTTTCATCACTATTTAATACAAATAGCAACAAACTAATCTTAATGTCTGAATAAAGAAAACTCATTTCCCCTTTTGATTTATATTTTCAAAATCATTTTTTCCAACAAATATTATTATCGTCTATCTATAAACATAATTGCCTCCAATTTAAAACGTTTCGCTGCAAGAATATAATTATAATACTTTCTAAAATATTTTCAATGCCAAAAACTTAATGTGAAGACAGTATGAAATTCAAACGTATTTTATATTTTATAGCGATTATCACATTCATTTTAGAAACCCATAGAAATCTACAGTCTAATAATTAGACTCAACTAATCAACTATCAGGCTCATCTAAAGCGTGTAGCAGCCTGTACAGCGACGTTAGACTCTTCACAAGCGATAAACAACCAACGCCGGAGGCGAGCAACTATCGACGAAACTCCCCAACTTACACGATTGACATTAACTGTTGATTTCGGACTCATCGAGAAGGTAACCTGTTACCGGCGATAAATTATTCTCCGTTTCAATCGGCGCTAAGTACACTTCCTGGTCGCTAAAAGACGAGGCACGAGGGGCACGGCTAGCCCTAAGAGTTAATAGAGATCCGGTGTTAACTAAGCGCTGTAATCCCAAAGGCCGCAAATGGTCTAAGGGCCATAGAATACCTCGGTGACCCCCTTCGGTCATATAACCCGGCATTTATTACGAAAGATTTTGGAAATCCATCGAGCGCTCAAGGGCGTCGTAGCTACGGGCATGGGGGCAGGCACAGTGGTTACCCGTGAGCCGTACGAGGGGCATCCATTAACTAAGCTCCTAATCCCTTCAGTTAAGTTAGCACATGGTGCGGCTGACGGTCCATCGTTCGTGCACCAACACATAAGCGCAACCTTCAGCCCTCCGTTGATCTTCCCCCATCTCTGTCTTCCTTTTTCCTGTCCTTCAGTCTCCAACTCATCTCTCGATTCATTTCATTTCATTTCAAAATTAACTATAGGCATTTTACAATATACTGATACTAGGAACGAAAGGAAGGATGAAAATTGAAAAACCAATTAATCGGACAATGTAGGAATTGATATAAAATTAAATGAAGAAAAGAAAACGCAGAATTTGAAATCTGGTCATTTGACCGGTTCCCGGTACTATTAGTGCTAACATATTGGCGACTGATAACGTAATCGGTACGGACCATCTTTATGTCCTAACTGAACGTCGCGCTTGTCAGTCGTTTGGATTAGGTGTGTGTAAGTATTTATTTAATATAATAATACTTTATTAATATTTTATTATTATTATCATTTTAAATTCTTCATCTGAATACCACTAATACAATCTTGCATCACTTTTAATTATTTACAAAAATGCCAACAACATAGTCCTACGTCCTTTCACATTTTTGGGAAGAACACTGATCACCTAATCCTACGTCACGTTAAAATATGTTTTTAACCTATCTTACTGAGAGCAACATTTTACTGAAAGGAGCGACTTTACCCAAAGAATCTTAAAAATAAAGAAGGCTGGGGCTAGAAAATCGTGTCGAAAGAATGGAACCCTTGATGTATTGATCCAGTTGAGATTTCAAAGTGGCTAACTAGAAATCCCCACTAAAATGATAGAAATGTCCTATTGTCGTCTTACTTCGTATACATCGATTTTATTCGTTTTCGTCCGAGGAGTAGGTTAAGAACACTACCAGAAACATGTTGGTCCACCGTTAGATTCTACGATCAGCTTCGTCTCGATCCATTCTCGCGTTCGGCGCGATTCGTCTTCCAGATTAAACAGTAAAAGAAGCATTGTTGAACTTGAAGCGTTTCCAGGAGAAGCAGCAGACACCATGACCAATGACCGCGTTCAGCTTTGAATAATGAAGAGACGCCCTTCCACTTCCACAGATCCCGTCTTACGAGGGACGGTACATCAGCTGCCCCACCTGTACCACCCCAATGGAAAGGGACCGGAATCCAGGATAAAGGAGCAGTTGTTTGGGCTTCAAGAGCTGCCGGGAGTGTTGGATACGTGAAACAAATTTCATTCGTTAAAAGACGATGCGAGCGGACAGGCGGAAAAAGGTATACAAAGATAAATGAACGAACGTAATGTAATATTTGTGTTAATTAAAATTCAGCATGCAATGTTTCTGTTGCGCTTTTTATCGGAAATTAAATAATGACTTCTACTACGACTGACGAGAATTATTACTGAAAAATAATTGATTGAAGAAATGTGACGCAATGAAAAGTATTTTACTATTGACTGTTATTAATGGACTGCAGAGCTCTTGAGCGTATGGAATGTATAAATGTTTTAAACGCGATGTAATAATATAGGTGCCTATTTAATGGAAGAACATTTATATGTTTTATCAGAATTTGTAGAAAATACAGGAGCGTGTTTATGATTTGTGATTATGAATTGTTATCTAAGAATATTATTTAACACTAAAATGAGAAAATTAGTAAAGCTAATAAAATAATGGCAAAATTATTGAAGAATACGAAAATAACAATAACATCATTTTATAACATACTCTTTTTTATTATAAAATTTAACACTAATCCGAATATACGAAACTATTTAAATGTATACAGTATCAATAAACGGTAATATCTTCTGAAACAATATTTCTAAATACAATATATCATTTAGAATTTTGATAGATGTTATTCGATAAAATAACAATTTCTCCGTCGATACCATTAATTCCGCGATATTCAGTATTTAATTAATTATTTAGATTTCATTGCCGACGATTTTATTACAGGAATTCTTTAAAATAATCCGAAGGAAATGAGCTGTACAATGAAGGCCTTCGTAACATAATGTCACCTCTTTATCTCAGAATTTCATTAACGTTGGAACTGAATGTAACGATCGTTCCCCGGAAATGTCATTAAACTGGAACGTCAAAATCTTTTTAAACTGCTGCATTGAATAGACATTATTCGCGGCATTGTTTCACCATCGTCACGCAGAATTATATTGCCCGTTATTAATACCGTATGTGCATTTTATCCGATATTCTGCTTGATATCGGAGTATGACTTAATGACGCGTAGTCTCCTTAATGACCTAGTATTGTGTTCCCTGCTAATGTAGCGCCGATAGAGAAGACCAGACCGTCGGAGAAATTGATCGTGGAACTATGTTGTTACGGGACACGCGTGATCACAGTGAGTAAGCACTCTGATGAATGTCAGTGGAAGCATCTACGTACAAGCTACACTTTTTTTCAATTTTTACAGTAATTCTCGCGGAACTAAGCATACAAGAAAGTCGTTTAGTACACTTTGCTTAAAATCGAGTACATCTAGCATCTAGAAAATTATAAAGAAGCAGTTTATGTCTTTCGACATCACAACAGAATTGTTAACAAACATACCGTGCTTACGTTACAATTACGTATTGGATTTAATATGCTTCGACATTTACGCGGCAGGCGAATGCAGGGTCAAAATGACCCATAGCAAAAGTTTGTTACTCGCGGTGTTCACAGGAAAATATTTGTTTAATATGTTACAAATATGTTTACGCATATACAATTTTTATCACAATTAAGAGCAATTAGTACATAAAGCAGTTGTATGTGTCGTATTATTATGAGATATAAAGTTTATATATACTTCTTATTTTATGCTATATATACAATAATTGTGTTAAAATGACACTACATCCATCGTGCGAACGTTAAACTATCTTATGAATATATTCAATTTATAGTAACTCATTTGCTCGTCTTGATGTGATTTGTTAGATGGTAAATTCAATATTAATATTCAATTAGATAAAAAACAACTTCTAAAGAAACTTTTAATTATATACTTATTTATTAAAAGGAAATTGTGGAACTAATGTGACTATGTATTCAAGAAGCTGAAGCATATTATATCATAATTACTGGCTGGTTTTGGTGTCAATAAAATGTTGTGCGTTTCGAAGATTTTGTTTTATTCTGTGCAAATATTACCAGAAAGCATTGTAAACATTACAAAATTGAGCAGTCTGCGCGGACCGAAATCAGTTTTCAATTTCCATGTCGATGTACTCGAAATTACATTGGCACATATAGGGGGCCCCTACTGTTGCAAATAATGATAACAATACGTCGAATATTTTTTCCTTCATATTAATTTACCCAACAATTTGATCGAACAAAAATAATTAAACCCAACGGCACGATGAAATAAATATTTATATTTCCCATATTTTCGGATCATTTCGCTGGGTAGATTACATTCAATATCTCCCAACCGAATCTTCCATAATGCATTCATTAACTGGTATTTTTATAAAACCGTTGCGTACATGTTCGTTTGTAATTATTCAGCTGCCTTCAAAAATATATTCCATGAAATTTTCTCCTCGCAATATTTTAATTATTTTATGGTTAAAAGAATCCGACGCATTAACTGTTATATAAAAATTCAATTTAATAAATTGTATTTATACTAATTGCTTATTTATGAATACATAAATTCGTTACCCAAATAATAATTTGCTTTGTTATAAAAAGTTGTTACTTTCTGTTGCTTGAAACTATTCAAACTATTATACAAACGCTTTTAATCAATTTGTTATAAAATGTCGAAAGCATTTTTAGAAATCTGCTGTATAATATACACACTGTGCAGAGTGTGTAAGATGAAACAATACATCCTTAACACGTTGAATGCCATGGGGGTCACCGGTGACCTCCGCCTAAATTCAATTATTGCAATTTCCTCAATTAAACGATGATTATTTGGAAACATTCCTATATTGTACAATAAATAACGCTACCTAATGCGGTGATATTCAACAAAACAAATCTGCGATAATAACAACGCAATTCAATTAAACAATCCACTATTGTATTTTATTCATTTCGCATATTCTGCACTTTAGAATCGTGCGACATTCAACGTGTTAAATAAACTATACCTGATTAAAAGAATTTCGCGAATAAAGAAAGTTTTAAGAAATTATATATTTCACAATATTCTGACGTAAACAAAAGATTTCGCATAGATTAATACGGCTGCAACTAGCTAAACCGGAATGCAAAGCAAATACAAAATTGCGTTGTAAAGCATTTAACCCATGTTTTGAATGACCCACAAATATTACATACAATTTTCTTCGCATTACGCCTAATTGACTGTCTGATGCCAGCGCTGGCACATCGCTTTCCGACCTGCATCGATCCTCGAATTATACGGCGATTACATGATGCAGCTATATTCCGCATGATTTACTCGTACGCCCTGTTACCTTCCCTTTACGCGACACTATAATTGCAGCTTAAACGAAAATCGTACCTTCGCCTCGAATTGGAACACGACTCTATTTCTTTTAATTGGTGGATAGTCGCTTAATTTTAATCCTTTGCACTCGGAAGTTTCTTACTAGAAATATTTCACATTCTTTGACGAGGCGAAGACGATATTCTTTGAAACTGACCCGAAGGGAAATCACAAGTACATTGAGAAACAAAGCTATTTATTCCAATATTTCACGTACCGAGGCATTATACTAAGTTCAACATTAAATATCAGATTTTATAGTTTCACTGCGTCAAATCAAGAGTTGACTGAGAGTCACCTCCCGAGTGCAAAAGATTAATTTCCTCAAGTAAATAGAATTTCCGAAAAGTCAAATCTGGTATGACATGTGTGACGAAAATGGAAAATTAATTTTTTTAAAGAATAGTAGAAATATTTTGGACAAATGATAATATAATTGATGTAAAGTGCAAAAAAATTTAGCGTGTACATGATTTACGTGTGTTTTGTATTTCATCGATTTATGCTTGTATGTCACTTGTTTATCAAATAGTTCATAATTCATATTACACTGCGTAATTCTATTAAAATATAATTTATAGGAATCATTAAACAGGTCGGAATGAATTTTTAATAATAAAAGTAGATTCGTGATTAAGTAACGTTAACTATACATTGTTTTACTTGGTCTGCGAATGTTATAGTTTTTTAAGAATATCATTTATATCATATGCTAAATAAATAAAATTTTTAATATTACGTTTTTTAAGTAAATACAGTGAAAGTACTGCACATAAGGAAACTCATATAATTAACTTTTCGGTCTGCAGAAAAATATAATAGTATTTTTAGTCAGCGTTCGAGCCCTCGAGCATTTATTAGGTATGCAGACTTACAAGTCCTATGAACATCAGGGAATATTATGTGAAACATGACAATTTTCGTTTTTATATTGTGTAAGAGGAATTCTACTGTATTATGAATATACTAAAGCATTTAGACAAAAGTATTCTTATACGATCAGAATTTAACGTGATGGCATTAGTTTCCTTTTCACAGGTGTAATACCATTTATGACAATTACATTACATTTATTTTTACTTTATGGAAACGTACTAATATTTACTTGATACTTTATCGGTCACTTAACTACATACATAATTAATTCTCTGATTACAAGTGTCTAGACGAAAAGGGTTAAAAATGTATAAAACGGTTGATGAATTCATAATTTGGAATTGAAATGGGTAAAAATATCTTCCTCGCTCTCTTTTAAGAATACACATATTGCACAGACTAATTTATGTAAGATGAATACTAAATTTGGTGGCTTTTAAAATCATATCTCTCAATTCTCAAAATACAACAGCAAAATAACGAAGAAATATTTAAATTTAACCTTTTGCACTCGAACGGCGTCTTACAGTTGCCACCTGATTAGACACAGCAAACTTATAAAATTTTCAATTCAATATTAAACTTTGTGTAATGTATCAACGCATAAAACATCGAAGTAATCAGAAAGTAATGAATATTTTTAATGAAAAATATTGTCTAGTGCAAAGGGTTAATATAGATTTACAATTGATAAAATGGAGAGGCAATGAATTACGTCGCACACCTAATACTTAAGAATAAAATGACAAACAATTTAAGTATTCTTTGGACGTAAACATGACTATAGTATTTATATAATCTGTATTTATTATTCAAAATATTAAAATATTAAAATATTAAAATATTAAAATATTAAAATATTAAAATATTAAATATTAAAAACTTCGCATAAATATATCAAGAAAAGTAAATATATTTAATCAGTGATATAAGTGCTGTCGTTTTCGGTATCTCTAAATTTAAATCGTAGACTTTTCGGTGCCATTACTATTTAATTGTGCAGTATGAAATGTTAGGTTTTTTATAAGTTGCAAATTGATTGTTGAAATGATTAGGTACATTCTTAAAAGTTACAAATTTCTTCGTGTTCATTTACCTGTTAGAATTGCATATTTTGATTAATGAATAGTTTATTTGAAT
Source organism: Nomia melanderi (assembly GCF_051020985.1). Taxonomy (NCBI): domain Eukaryota; kingdom Metazoa; phylum Arthropoda; class Insecta; order Hymenoptera; family Halictidae; genus Nomia; species Nomia melanderi. The sequence continues at coordinate 1,977,867 of NC_135005.1, forward strand.
TAAGAAACTAATTTTTCTCTTCGAATAATCCAAAATTCCATGTTACGCGATCTAATAATATTTCACTCACCACAATCTACAGGAACATATTAACCAACAAGCGTATATGCCTTAACTAATTCTGCGAAGTTACCATGACGCTAAATCATCATTCGAATAATGAAACAGCGTTCGTCCGTGATAGTGAAAGTTCACTTCGCAACCGCGTATTTAGCAGGATTAGACAAGCCGTTTAGCGATGATTATTGATGAAGGTAGGGGTTAGATCCTCGTATTAACAGTTTGAGTTCCACACAGTACGATCACGCTGTTCAGATTTCATGTCCAAAAGACCCGGTAGATTTGACCGCTTTGGATAACTAACGGCGTATTTGATTTACATGTTTTCATTTACACTATATAAGTAATATATTCTGTTTCTAGTTGTCTTTATTTTTGATAATTTTTAATGAACAGGAAGAATCGCCATCGCGCCATCTGAGGCTTTTCGACAAAGCTTTTTTAAAGAATTGTGAAAACTATGAAAACTGTCAAACAGTTAACATTCAGCCAACCAAATAGGGAAAATTCCCACTTTTCCCTTAGCAACGCATTGCCTTTCTTTTTGTTCACTTTTTCTTTTATTATTTAGTAAGTCTTGAATTGGAGTTATTGGCACTTCGTCAAATACCTTTCTTACTCTTATAAAACGATGTTTTTAATAAAACTAGTTAAATAAGTTCAGTTGTAATTAATGAGAAAGATTATGGTCATAGTTTTTTTAGGCGATTGTCTAATAAGAAAAGATATCGAATCGAAAAATTAAAAAAATTATGAAACTTTATCTAAGTAGAATAAGTCAAACTTAATACAATTGCAATTTTTTTCGTGCCGAATTTTAATTTGAAGTGGTCTTGGCAGCATGTTGATTCGTTTTTCTTAAGAAACAATTAAAGCGCGGTCGTGTCCAGACTGGCAAGGATAACGAGGGTATCCGCGAACGCGATAATCTTGAGACGACGAAGTTGACAGCCCTTCGATCGAGAAACTTTCCAGCGGAGTCCTTTGACTGGGCCGAACAAAAGCGCGAAGGAAACGTTACAAAGACACTCACTTGAAATAATGGAGGGTGTTTGGCTTTTAATCCGCGAACGCTTTTGCCCCACGAACGATCTTGAAATGATAATCGATCTCGAGGCATTTGCTTCGTTCGCTCGAGCTCCCTTTGACGCACTAATTGTATTAAGAACAGCGGGACTTTGTGTGTTATTTCGTCTTTCGCTAACTGTGAACCCTATTGGCATGATAATCGTGAACAGATACGGTTGCGACGAGATCGTGTTTTAGGTTTTGCTTTTCGATTTGGGCGTTGAAAAGTTAATCACAGGAGATTGAGGAAAACATTGCAATGCTTTTGTGGAGAGTCGAGGGATCTTGAGACGGTGGACGCTAATTGACAATTTCTTGTTTTGCATGTCTTCCTTCTAAACTTGCTGTTTCTATAGTATTATTAATATCTCGTATTGTAGTATCTTGATTTCATGTTTGTAATAGCGTAAAATTCGTAGTGATGATTATAAACAGAATTTAACGAATCCGAACATCGTTTGATGCTTCGTTGAATGTTTGGACCAATGTTTGAAAAACTACTGAAACTAGAACAATGCTAATAGAGGTGTTTCAGTTTTTATTGGAAAATCCAAACGTGCAAACAGATTCCAAATACAATTTGTTTGAACCATACACTGTAAACAATACTATATTGTACATTTCTTTTAATTAAGTGGAAAGCTATATTTTTGTACGTTTATTCATGAAAACTGTAGATTATTACTTTCTAAACTTACACTGTAATGAAATTTTAGAAAACATTACTGTACTAATTCAAACAGTAAGCTCATTGATGGATTAAAGAATTTTGCGCAGAAATTGTCACATTCAGTAATTACGTGATATAATAATATAAATTTACTAATGTAGGATGTGTTAATAAGTATACAGCACTAACAAATAAATTATCATTAATTGCAAGGTTAAAAGAATTCTTTATCCCCTTGCCCTATGATTTCTTTTTGAACCCTGATCAATCTAACTACTTTGTTATTAATAATTTATTGAAAATAAGAGAAAATTCCAGTCTTATACGTCAACGTGTCCCCTAACGTATAATCATTACTATAATAGAGGAATATAATAGATAATAGATAATAGAGGAATAATATATAATTTGCTTTCAAACAAATGGAATAATATTTGTGTTTGTTAAATTCCATTTGAAATCTTCACCACAAGTCTAACACGATATTGTAGGGCAAAGGGTTAATCATTGTTTGATACGGATGCATCTCAAGTGTGCACATTTAATACTTCCGTTTCCAGTGACAATGTTCGTACATTTATATTTATATTCAATGTTTATACCTATATCCAATCAATCATCGATACCTTCTATTCACGCGGGTTTTGTTTCATTTTATCCGCAAATTTATACATACAATATCCGACCATCGTTAAAAATCAAGTGTGTATTTCACAGATTATTGAATTTTATACTCAAACGCAGCAACAAATAATTTAAAATTGTATTAAAATTGATCACTCCATCTCTAAATTAAAATTGTACAAAACAAATTCATTTATATTAAAAAACGCATTCAATTGCAACGCAGGATTCTATTAAAATTTTTTTTTATTCATACTCTTCACTCAGGCATATCTATTCTTACGTAAATGAGCAAAAAGTTTCATTAATATTTGAACAGAAAAGTAATACTTTTCTTAACGCATTATTTAACCGAGTGAAATTTTTTGAAGTCAAGCTGCATAATGAAATTTCTTATTAGAAAATAGGGAACTCAATTTTCTATTGTCAAATTTTAAGTAACGTTTTGTAAACGTCATTTTTTCACTGAATATTGAGCTTTTCCATGTTGAAGAAATCGTAATACAAGAAATTCACAGGATTATTAAGTTACAATTTGATGCATTCAATTGTATTTTGGTGGGTTTTATTTATACCGAGATTCTTTATACGTATTTATTCCAGGGTATCGTCCACGCATTGTATTACCAAATTTTTCAAATGTAATTATTCATCATATAATAGCCAATTAAGAAATAATAGAACACAATCGAATTCCATAGCTTTACATTTGTGTTTCATGAATACTGTTTAATAAAAGGAGGAGAAACTGCCGATAATTGTATGTTCATAACGTGAACATAGTTCCAGCCAATATGCGGAGTGCTCCAAAATTGATCTACAATGCGAAGTTAATTAATTTGGCCCCTTTTTGAATGAAAATTACCTTCTATTTATGAAACAAAATGAATTTATTCCTCAAAATGTTTGATCTCATTTTCTTTGCTGTATACACGAAGTAAAAATGAAAAATGTCAAAATGATAAAGTGGCGGAAAAAGATTGGAATTCAAAATTGATTTATAATTAAGTAAATGAAAACTGCTAAATTAATTTTTACAGTTAATTGTGCATGTAAATTTTTCGATCCTTGAATTATTAGGATGTCTTACACATTATTTGTTATAACATCTCTCTGATATAGGTCAATGTGTTACAATCAGTTTGTTTGGAAGTCATGTAACAACCGTGAAATATTTTGCCTAATGAATCGTCGCATCATAACGATACGCTCGGGACCATTTCGTGAATATCACTTCAGTGGACACTTCCACACTTTTGCTGGGTACGTTTCCAATAGAACGAGTTGACGTCATTCAAGATTCATGGCCCGCAAAGTGCACAGAACGAGAAGAATGCAGGCAACGTCGTTGTCAGAACAGTCCGGCCCTTTTTAGGTCTCCTAACGAGGTGCACAGGGTGTCGCTGAAAAAAACAGTCCTAAGGAAAGTGCTACAGAAATTCTATTGGAATAAAAAAATGTTTATTAACGTACTGCCGAAAATGTACATTTCATTAAGTAAATGCTATTACAGAAACAGAAAACTGTCAATGTCAACGCTGTGTAACGTGTTTGGTATCGTATTCAACTACTCAAATTATAACTTGAGAAAGTTTCATAATTACAAATTTTATAATTAACAAACTTGTCTCAGCCGAATGCGAACATAAAAGCGGTATGTCTGAAAATGAGTTCAAATGGGACTCTATAATGATTTAATTTAATTATACGTGATTTCTGTTAATTAATATTGTCAATATGTATTATATATGCATTATATTAGGTTTACCGAGAAGTTCGTTTTTCGATTAAAAGGAAATGATATATATTCAATGAATTTATTAATATTTACCGAACAATACAGTTTCTATGGTTACTAACAACCTCTCCACAGCATGATGATAATTTGTAGTTCCATTTCTGCAGAATAACTCGTCTTTGGAAACCTGAGATGACATTATCCAATAGAAATTTCAACATTTATATGTTGTATATGTACTATTATTGAGTAGAAATAATAATCGTTTCCAAAAATAAGATTTTAAAATTCATTTGCGTAGTTCTTCACCTTTTAACGAACTTACTTTATAATTATTTTTCTTTCTTTTATTGCTTTCGTATCATTTATTTCCGTTTCAAAATAATACGTTTTTTAAATACTGAATTTATGTTATAATTGAAGCATAAAAGCTGGTATTTGTACCGATACGAAATACAATTTGGAAAATTTTCTTTATGAAATCCTAATGTATAAATACGAAACTCTATACACAAATATTGGTGCTTGGAATATGAAACCATAATATTTCGGAACAGCAAACGTCGTTTTGCTTTATAGTCACAGATATCCTTGAATCTTATGTTGTTGTTTTGAAGAAGTGAATTAGTCATTTTAGTTTTGAAATGTGCACATACTATTGTTTGGAAATGTTCCATCGCCGTCTATCAAATTTTTATGAATGTATAAAAAATTCAATAAAATTCAGCGAAGTAAAAATTAAAACAATGTTTAATAGACGAATTTAGTACTTTCCTGCATTTAATAGTTCTTTAGAAAGAGACATAAACTGTGTTACGTATGGTAAATGACTCTTTTCGAAATTATATCAAATATAAATTTGCCTCCTTTGTATGAAACATAAAGAAATTGTAGCATTTGAAAAATAAAATTTCAGTTTATACAACAATTTTGACTTCGTTCCTAATTCACAAAATCAAAATCTATAAATATAAACTTACTTATAATTCATGTATGAAAGAAACATTTAAATATTTCTATCAAATTTGAAGTAAATCAAATAACTATTTTCAAATATTAAGAAAAAGAGCGAGCATAAAAAAGTTTAATTGTTTGCAGTAATCATAATATGGAGACCTCTTAATCGGTGTTTCACATTTGAAGAGCTTCAAGTATCTGATTTCGCCAAGTTTTTTGTAAACAATCACCGAAGCAATTAGAATGAAATTTAGGACAATTATTATTCATATCTTACACTGTGAGTTAACATTTTTTAATGATGAGAATATGCTAAATTTTTACGTGACATGCACTAACACATTTAACTATGATGACTATCTGCCATGCCTAAAACAAAAATGCCATAAATGATCATTTATATAATAGTCGAAATCAGGCACCGTCAACCCTAATTGTAGAACAATACAAAATAATGCCAGCTGCTACCCAAAATTCGTTAATTTTGAAACCATAAGAAAATAATAACTTTTGAAATCCTACGACCACAAAAACCATTTTTCTACTTATACACATATAAGCTGAAAATCTCTACAAAATTACATGCATTTGACAATCTTCTACAAACTATAATACAAGATGATAGTTATATAGTATAGATATAATGACAGCGAGTATTCTGAAAGACAGAAAGAGGGCCGTAAAAGAGAAAGGGACTGATGGAGACCAGGCCCAAGGGTTGGCGAGTTTTCCCAAACGAAATATCAGTGAGAAGAATGCTTGTGGGGGAGAGAATGATTTTTAAGTGCGGATGGCGAGAAATTTTGGAGAGAGTTGCGTTGACTTTGGAAGAGAAAAACCTGTATACTGCGAGTTATATCGTTTCTATTTATTTGTATCTTATTCGATTAACTATTCCTATCAAACTCTATCAATTTCCAAACGGCGGTTTTTTTGACACACCAGGTATATCTGTGGGCGCTACACGGCGAACATTTAATACAGCGCGGGGCGTCGGGACGCTTGGACGGCGGCTCATATTTGTCTAGAAACAGGCAAGCCTGTAAGCTTAATTGGAACCGGCCGACTGTGCCAGTCCTTTTTACGAAAATCCCAACGTTTCGCCGCGATATCGTATTCCTGTGGGTCCTCTTAACGAATTTATGCACACGCTCGTAATAACACTGCTACATACACACACATGTATGCATATAGATCGTGTAACGCCCACCCACCGATAGCCGCGGTCGTAGGAAGTACAGGTAAGGCGAGAGGGTTGCCTCCTTCCGCCCCAATAACACGGCCAATTTATGCGCCGCCGGGATTCCGATGCTTAAGTGAGTTAATGTAAGCACTTCCGGGATCCTTTTCATCATTCCCTTGTTTTCTGTTATTTACTGTTCGCTTTTAACATTTTGAGCACTAGGCGTAAATTTTAGAAACGAAGAAATACGTTTACTTTCCCACCCGTTACATGAAGCAAAAATATTGTAAAAACATGTGACTTAAAGGAGGCGGAAGCTGATGTTTCGAAGAGTTTGAAGATTGGCAATTTTTTCATTACAATGTAGTGATTCTTTAACACTAAAAGTACGGACCGCGTAGAGTAATTATTCCATAATGTCTTAAAAAATTAAAAAAGTTTATTCCTCGAGATTTAAAACGCCTCGTACTGATGTGTTCATACAAATATATTGATCTGCTTTATGATTTTTCACAAAAGCATCTACACAGTATTGATAATTGTGAAATAAGAATTTCCAGATAGTCATTTTGGCCAGTCTGGTAGTTCGAGTGTTAATTCTGTGAGGAAGTGTATAATCGAGTATTCTTAACCCTTTGCTCTATGATTTATTTCTTAGCTATGATCGAAAGAACTATCTTATTGTTTACGATATATTGAAAAAAAGAAATATTTATGCTTATTCTATGTCTACGTTTACTCCAAAGGTTAATTGTTGATGACAGAAAAGTAACATGCAATTTGTATTTAAAAAGAGTAAATAATACTTTGATTTCTTGAACTCAGTTTAATATTTTCTTCACGAGTCTAACACGATACTGTAGGTTAAGGGGTTGAAAAAGGTTTAATTATTGTAATCAATGTATATATAAAAAAAATATAAATATTATCTTTATTTGAGTAAATAGAATATAATTATTTCAGAGGGATGCGGCACTGAAAGTGTTAGTTTTCTTAGCACATCACAGAATGTTTTAATTTTCAAAGTCTCCTTGTATTACTGTTCCTTACACATTCAGAAATTACTCAATAACAAGTTAAATCAAGTAATGCCGACTTCGGGGTTAGATATTTAAAATCACAAGCTGTATATGAATAACTTTATTATTCAAATACCGAGAGATTCATATGTGTTTCCCTTCTCTTCTAATATTTATGATTTCAATGCATAATTCAGTTGTTTATGAAAAGAGTTTTTAGAAATTTAAAAAATTCTCGTCCGCAACGGGTCAATTTCATTCGTATTCATTTTGATATATTCAAATGAATTTCGCTAACGTGATGTTTGAAATTTCTGCAGGATTATATTAGGTTGTAAGGTGAGTTCGTAAAGTTTTTTATTCCCAAATGAAAATTTTTACGATGCTATGTTTCTTCCATTCCACTATAAGATTTTTTTATTGGAATTTTGATTTTAAGTGAAGATATCAGTTGAACTTTTATGGAATATGAAATGACAAATGGAAGAGAACGAATATATTCGAAATTTATTGTTTTTCGAATGCAATGAAGGTTTAAACACTGACAAAGACGTTGCTAATATTCAAGCGGTTTACGGGGGAGATTCTATTATCGGTACGATAACTAGTAAATACTTTGTAAGCTTTCGACGTCGAATTCTTACCATAACTAATATCATAATATAATTTTTCGAAGGATGAAAAGTGCTATCGGATAATGTGTAACATTGAACAAAATGGTAAGTACCTAATTAATTTAATTTCTTTTTCGTAATCTATGTTACTTTGATTTCCATTCTATGCATATTTATTCTGTATGTTGTAATCTAATATACTAAAGAGACATTCAATTTAAAATATAGAGCAAAAATGCTTGATTAGCATTGAATTGCATTTTGTGTAGAAAAATGTTTAAAAAGTTTGATATAAATCAAATATTTTAGTCACTACACACCTACGGAATAAAAGTAATAAAGGAAGATGTTTTGCAATTTACAAAAAATATTATTTTATTACAGATAATTAATATTTAAGGTAACAGCATCAGTACTTGACCAGTCAAGAGAAATTTTCTGCGTGAATATATTGTTTGAACTTCTTACAATACATAACAAAGCGCTCTTTTTTTTAAATAATCGTATTATCCAAATTTGATAGACATTTTTGAAAATTCTGTACTTGCGTCAGAAGTTGAGGACCATCTCTGAAAACGTGAAAATTAGTATAATTAGTATTAGTGAATTGACCATATATTAGTTAGTAGTTGACTACTTATAGTAAAATCAAAAACACTAAAGTTTATTACTTTAATATCGTTTGTTTGCAACGATTTTGACAAATTACAAGTAAAAGGGCAAATACAAATAAAGAGAAGTTAATTTCTTACCATGAATTATACAGCATTTCTTAACGATAAAGTTAAGAAAATTATAGTACGGAGGCATACAACCTACGTCAATGAAATAAATCGTTACTTTTTACGATAAACAATTTCATTCAGGTAGAAATGTTTCGGAGTTGACTCGATAGATGCTGCAACAGATCTATCTCGTCTTTATTGCAAGATTATTACTTTTAAAAACCTTATTTTTTACGTTTTCCTAAAAAATGGTCAACCACTGATACCACGTCATTTACTTACACCTTTTATCTAGAAGATGTTTTTAACCAACGTATGTGTTTAATGTATGTACTTGCAAACTAATCCATTGAGGAATGCTGCAATATTGGCAACATTAGACATTAAAATTTAGAATAGAAAGCAACAGACAAATGATTACTTGAATTAAGATCGGAACATAATTTTCTTCTTTTCAGGTATTTAAAATGTTGATATACAATATGATCACTTACGATGAACGTTTTGAACAGTTTAAAAAATCTTAGTCTACAAAGGGTCAACACATAAATCGTACCAGCCACCAGCATTTACAACTGAGAAAGCTTCTTCCAGATAAAGATCACAGTTACGTAACTAAAAATTTCGCCCAATTCGTCCCTCAAGGACCACATGGTAAGGAGAAAAGCAGAAAGGAAAAGATTTCGCGGATCAACTCACAATTATATTCAGAATAACGTCCTCTTATATCGCGGCAAGCTATTTCCATTATAATTGTACCCTGCAGAGCAAACGATCAACGTTTGCCGGGAAATGGTAAAATTGTCCCAATATCTCGGTATGCATGAATCCACAGTCATTGCGGAGCAATGCGAGAGTTCACGATGGAACTGCATCGTAACAATACGCTATCGATCGTTCGAATGACAAAAAACAAAAAACAGGAAAACTAAAAATCGAAAAATACAAAAAAGCGACAGAAATAATAATAGGTGTGAAGAATCACCTTGCGCGGGCAGGTGACAGGTACGCGGCCAGTCGAGCTTTAATTAAAAAAAATAAAACCCCGACGATTCGGTGTTCGTGGCGGAATGATGAAAATCGATCCGACCGGAAGTCGTAAAGCGAATCGTTAATCTAACCAGGAGAAGAAGAAAGAGACGGCGAGTCCTGGCGAAACCGCGGAAGGAAATTCGTTTTGCGATTCGAGCGATTCAAGGGGCTCGGCGTGGTTACGTTGGCAAATGGATTGACGAATCACGGACAACCGATGTTTGCCTTTGTCGACCACGCGTTACGTTGAATCCGCCGTTGATCGACGATTATCGTCGGCGACGTGCGTCGATCCACAATCGCCACCGACGAACTCTAGCATTAGCGAGCCATTCAGAACGACGCGTGCCGCCGCTCCATCAATCTACGATCCATGGTCCAAACAGTCACGATGAAAGTAATAAAAAAAGAAATACTCGCACCGATCTATCGAAAACCAGCGATGAAAGTGTGTTTCGATTGAAACGCGACGAAATCTTTCAATTCCTTATTTTAAGCTTCGTGCCCTATCATTCATAGAATTTTGTTGGCCGAGAATTGTCATCTGCAATATCGACTGGACGATTTTTTGTAGTTTTTCCTCTCGGACCCGAATCTGGAATCATTGGTCGGTTCTTAAAGTTTTGATGAAAATTTAATTTTGAAAGGAATACTAAACGTGTAGTTTTTTGAATTACTTGTATGCAAATTGTAAAAGCTATACAAACTTATATGATAGTAGGTGATTTTATAACATCGGAAATATGTAAATATGACTTACATATTTTTCTGAAACTTATCTCGAAACAAAGTTTAATACGAAAGCTATTAAAATTTTTGGTTTATTTCTCTATGCACAGCCATTATATTTAATTAAGAAATACTTTATTAATTACAATCACATGAAGCTATAGTACGACAGCTGTTACGTTTCATGTAATTGGTAGACTCTACAAGGTCGATGAACGTTTGATTCGTAGATCGTCATGCCAACATGTTCGTGATATCGTGCAATATTTCAAAATTAATTTCCTTTACCAGAGTCATTTGAGAAGTTAATAAAGCTGCGGTCTGTTAGTGTTTTTGATAAATATTGTGTCGTTCACGCTAAGAGGGTTACTGTTATACCCAAAAGAACATTCAATTGGCACGCAGAATATTTCGTGGAAAGACAGCTGAGTGTCTTCCCATAATAAACAATAACACACCACGATTATATTTTATGGACTGAGAAGAAATGAGGGTTGTAGGTATAATTGAAAGTGACTTGCGGTACCATTCATTATTTATAGACTACTTATGATAGAAGATACTGGATATAAAAGAAAGAATGTGCTTCTTGAAAGTATAATATTTATACTCTAATTGAGAGTTAAAAAATAGGTCCTTTGCCGCTATTTGGAAACTATAGTTTTGATCCAGGCATCCAAATATATACATGTGACTACATACCATGTTTTTAAATTTTTTAAATCCAACTTCAACTAAAAGATCATTTTTATTAGCCGTTTAATTAATCTTACTCTTCCGTAACAAAATGAAAATTAATGTACTAAAACATAAATTCAATCAAAGTTAATGTACGTAGTAATTTTTTAATTTTTCAAGTTTAAACCTAATTGATTTAATTATTGATCACTGGTTATTTTTTTAATTTGCCGCACTGCAAAATCCAAATAAATCCAAATCGACCTACTCAAATATTTATTTAAATTCAGGTTGTGAAATCTATTCTAAGGTATAACAGGTATTTCAGTAACATGGCAATTTTAAAAGTGCGAGGTTCATTCAGAAATCATCTCAAATTAATTTCAATAATGCAATTTCGTTTTCCATTAACCACGATTTTAGAAAGTGCTCCCTTATTTTCATGTTCAATGAATATTACGAATAACCGACATGAAGAACAAAAATATGTTAACTCATTTGTATCATAGGAAAGTATGAAAGAGAAAGTCCTTATCACCAATTTTTACTTTAATTTTATTTAAGTAGAAAAATTACAACTAATAAAAAGGACTACTACTAACCAAATTACTACTTTCATTTTCGACAACACCCTTCATTTTTATTTTCTAGCTAACGGAAAATATAACGTCACACTCGATTCTCTTGTGATAATAACCAACAAAATTGAGCGTATATATACGCTCCTTTGATATTAGCCAGAAAAATTGAGCATATATATACACTAATGATGCAAATGAGTTAATGCATTACGGTTAAAACGAATACCTACAACTTAATTATATAATATTACATAATTAAGAATTTCAACTTTAATTTAAATATTTCAACCGGTCAATAATTTCTTCCTTAATTAAGAAGCTGGTAGAAATTGTAGAATCCTTTCTACCCTCCCTTGGTTTCATTCGCTGTGTACCTTACGGTCTAGACTTTCCGGTCTAGCACGCACGGCAATGGCTTCTGGGGATTTCATCCCCCTTCCCTTGCTATTGGTGAATTGTCGATAGGGTACCAAAAGAGGATGGGATGTATAATAACGAAAGAACAGTTCCTAGTAATTCATTGTTTGGAAGAAAAGGAAGTAGATAAGAATAAATGAAACGTTCTATATATTTCTCAGTGCGAAAATCCTTTAATCGAATATTATATTGGTAGCATAAAATAAGCTTACACTCTGCTTCTTAAACATTTGTAGACATATTTTCATTTGAAAATTTATTTTTTAATCCTTCTTCTCGACTGGTACACATAGGTACTGCGAACATTTTAAATTATCGAAAAGTCAGAAAACGCTTTGAAAATAAAGAAAAATTTTACCACACGAGGATCTTTGCTTATGGCTGACATCTAAAGTGCTTATTACTATTATTATTAGTTCTTATATCATTTGTTTCACTGAAAAACTTCAATTTTACTTGAAAGCAGCTGTTCCTGGTCCAGTTTTTGATTTAGGGAAAAAAATACGTATTTCAGGTCGGAAGGGATAAACATGTTCTTCTTAAGTCACGATTCAATAATGCCTTCTTCTATATGAAACATTTTTTATAGCACATATACATAGTTTATAAGAGTTTTTCATTTACCTTGATATTAACACTAAACGTAACAATTGGTCAAACGTCCGATTTTAAAATTTAATTTAAAACTCTGCGTTTTCTTTCGTTTATTTAACTTTATATCAATTCTTACTTTGTCTGATTAATCAGTTTTTCAATTTTTGTCTTTTTTCTTGTTTCTGTTTTCATTTCGCTTATTTACGTTTAATCTGTAACCAGTTATTTGATTAATTACGATAGTAACAGGAATATACAATGTGTTGGTACGTTTAATGTTACAAGTCTTTTATTATTTCTATGTAATTGTTTATATTAGTTAATACTAACAGTATTTGCTTTCATTAAACTACAAAGGATGATTAGAAGTAATGAACAGTATTGTAAACTAAGCAATTATGTAATAAAAAATATGAAATTCAGTACAATTTAATCATCTACTTAAAAAAATTCATAGCTTGTAAAATTATTTTTAATAAATTGTATGTTCAATATGAATTTAGGATTTTTTCAGACTATTAACTATAATTGATACGTAATTAATAATTTCAACACTATTTGCATTGTTTCAATTCAAAAGTTACAAATATATACGCTCAATAGTTACAAATATAAAGGAATACAGAACCTGTCAACAATTTTTAAAGTTTAAATTGAAAATTGTAGCAAGGTTCTGTATTCCTTTAACAAAATATTTTCTCACAAATTAGAAGCTTAAGCTCTCGATGGAGGAAGACATATTATCCAAATTACGTTCAACTTGATGGTAGTGTAACGACGTTTATGTACTTACAAATGACAGCAATCACGGGCGTTGTGCTACGACCGTCGTCTAAGTGTTTTGAATTGCTTACGACTGATTGGTGTCCAACTGCGTTCCTTTATGCCTGAATGGTGATTTTACCGATGATTCACTGTCTTCTGTCTGCAAAGATACAATAGACTATGTCTACACGTGTACATATGCTTCTAATCTTTTTCTTTTTCTCGTGATTCAAAATTGATTGTTTTAAAATTAACTGACAAATCACTCATTATCATTAAATGAAAGCTATGTCTTATTTTTAATCAAATTTTCAATAAATAGTCCAAAACCAAAACGTACATTAATAGATTTTCCTAGGTTATCAATAAAAAGAAACCAATATAATATCAAAACGTAGTTAAAGATTAATTTAAATAACACCACGATCTTCAAGAATATACTACAGTTCATCAAAGCCATTATTTAAATTGATATTTTACAATTAATACCTTGGTAATTTTAATGTTAATCTATGGATCTATGTATGAAGTATGAAAGTAATACTAAACTTTACTAATCCTTTATATTCATTTAACTTTATCGACTATAATGTGCTATAATTATGTAAAATTCTCAATTTACAAATTAAATAGTTTTAAATAGTACTTTTCATTTCTTAAATAGTAGAAGATTATGTATTTATTCGTTGTTTAATTATAGTATAATTCTTAACGAGACTAATAGAAAATAAACAACAAATCGTATTCTGTTCACTATTAGAATAAAAATATTTCCATTATCACCTCAGGAGATTGCACATCCAATAGAACGTGCGGTCACGAAATCGGCGATCGTGGCTCGTGAAACAATTGTTCGATCGACAACAAAACTTCTTTCGGTGACGATCAGCGTCGAAAAAGCATCGGCGAGCCCCAGGTAAACGAGATTCGTTGAAAATCCCCCACCGATAATGCAATCGCGGGAGGCCAATATTGGCGGGGAAAAGAACGCGCTGTGAGGAAAGGATGGGAACACGCGGACGGATTAGGGTCGGACAAGACAAAAGGACAAGCTGACTCGAGAGCCATCCCCGGCGCGGCTCTGTTCGACTCAGCGCGGCGTGGACCGTTCAGGGCAGCCGAGCGTGCAGTCGACCGGGCCATCCATCGCGTTCCTAGATGCGAAACTGTAGCTCGTCCGCTAAGAGTATGTACGAACCAACAGCCACCAAAGTGTTGATATTATAAAATTGTTGGAAAAGTCGGGCACTGTGATCCTCCTTTTATATACAGAATGTCATGTAACTGGTAGTACAGCCGGATAAGGACTCAATCTATGTCAAAAATAAATCGAAAATATATCGGAATAAAATTTGTTTATGTAAGGCTTTGTTTTCGAGAAAATTGACTTGGAATATTCACCGGATACTCTTGACCATGTCTCGTTATTGGTTGTCACTGTCGATCATTCTCTCGATTAAAGTTTAGGTTGATAAAGACATACAACGCCACGAAAATGTTTACTGTACTTGAGAGTTAAACATACACCATGAAGCAAAATGTTATAATGATCATAAACCTTATTATTACAGAAATTGTGGAAAATGTACATTCTGTCGAATATATACTTTTGCTTTTCTAATGAAATTTCTATGAACGCTTTCTAGCACATTCTGTTGTTTTAACCCTTTGCGCTCGAAAGGTGACTCCCAGTCATCGCTAGATTTAATATAGCAAAATTGTCGTTTCATATATAATATTATGCTCTGTATAATGCATGGATATGTGAAATGTTGAAATAAAATATCTTCGTTTCTTAATTTATGTACGTTTTCCCATTTGTTAGTTTTAAAGAATGTCGTTTATATCTCATTGAAGAGTGTTCCATATTTCTAGGAAAAACTTTCGAGTGCAAAGGGTTAAAGTATGGGGTTTCCCACTTGGAATCCACCAAACCTTGTTAAAAATTGCACTATCTGTGTCAACTAATATGTGCTGAGCCTTGAAGGACCACATTCCGCTTATTGGTCGCAATATGCCAAGTATTTCGAATTAACTAACGACTACTGCCGCTATGTAGACGCTTCTAACAATTAAACTGCTTTCTGACGTGACTATGTTATTGAGACTTTACTTTGAGACTACGCAGAGACCACGCTTGAGGGTCGCGCTACAAAGACTATGCTCACCGGCGTTGTTACACTCTTAAGGAGAGTGAATTTCTACCCCTTCCTTGATGATGGGAAAAGGCGGGGCTGAAGAGTGGGTGCAAGATGCTGGTTGAGTCCCTTACGGGGAAAACTGCGAGATTTGGCAACGGCGAGGGGTCCCGCTACCCCGGCCATGTGCGAGTGCACATGACCGCCACCGACTCGCGCTGTTGCCTGGAGATTTGCTCAGCTTATGGCAGAGACACCCTTTAACGGAGCAAAAAGCGCAACACCTGTTGCCTTGAGGGCCTGTCGATCAGGCCCCGGCATGACGCCCTCAGCGCTTCAACGTTTCCGTCCCTGCCATAGACCAGGCCCGTACGAAACCTTAACATAGACTATCACTTGAAACTTGCTGTAGGATAATAAAGATAGTAGGATACTAAGTAAGATAAACATTTTCATGACGCTGCAAGTCTTTATCAAGATAAACTTCAATCGAGACAATGATCTACAGTGAGGTACAGTAACAAGACATGGTCGAGTGCACGCTACTTGGCGAATATTCAAAGTAGATTTCCTTGAAATCAAAGCCTCGTATCAACAAATTTTATTGTATATTTTCAACTTATTTTTTGACATAGAATCAGCCCCGGTTTTACTAGCAGTTACATGACACCCCGTATAATTCGTTAGAAGTACATTTCCCATGTGAAATTTATTTTTTTTGCGTACGAAACACATGATTTTAAAGGAAAGAAAGAAATCAACTAATAACCGACCATCAGTTTCAGACGAAATTTTATAAACTGATTTTTCACGTTCAAACAATGTAGGTAAGAATTCGCTTCGGAACTCTGTTTTTACAGTTTTTTGTGCACTTTAGAAGGACTTATTTCGAAAAGATTATTGAAGGTTAATTCTATTGTACTATCGTATTCTAATTGAAGAATAATCTTCATTGAATTTTCTAGTAATTAGCTTACTGATGATAAGCTGCTTCCTTACTTACTGAATGACTAGCAAATGGTAGTTTTATTGCTTCAATGTATAATATTTCGGTATGAAGTTCTATAATAAACTCCTTAATTTTTACATTATTGTCATGTACGAAATCAATCTTTATACCTGTTTTTTTAAACACTATACGTTTTTTAGACATTAAATTTACTTTTAATCCCTCTTTTTTAAATGTCTTTTTCATTTCCATCGTTTACGTTAAATTTAATAGATAATCAATTTATATATAACTACCGATAAAAATTCATCAAAATTCTTTCACTATTTTAATTTTAATACATCAAAATATCGTATAATAAACGACTACATAATAAACGAATATTATAACGAAGTGCTTTTCTCAACGAACGTATATATAATCAGGAACGTGAAGTAAGAAAAAAAATAATGCTTCTCCTCCCTCCTATTCTATATAATTTATTTCATAAACTTTTTATAAATGTGTATAATAAATAAAACTTAAACATATAGCTATTATAAATTTACGTTGTTATATTTAAGTTGGTTAATAGGCTTTGTTTAATATGAAATATGTGAAACGAAAACATAAACATATAGCTATTATAAATTTACGTTGTTATATTTATGTTTTCGTTTCACATATTTCATATTAACCACGTATGAACAACCCTTAAGTACATGCACAGTTGCTCACAAAACTATTTCCCCATCAATTTATACACCCTACGTATATAACAAATGTTAAACTTGCAGTATAATTTGCCAAGTACAATTTATATTGTCAGAAATCTTATCTCGCCAACTCTAAACTAGAGTACATTCAATTAAGAAATCATATATACTTTGCTAAAAACGATTACTTAACGTGGTGAAGTATACCATACACACGGATGGTCGGATACTTTTCCAACATAATACACACACATGCCAAGTATATATATGTATATATATATATATCCCGAACGAAGTACATAAAGTACAAAGCTCCACGCCGAATTATTTACGAACTACTCACCGTACGTCGAACACTAAAAAAACAAAAAAAAAAAATAGCGCAAAAAGAATCTAATTCGTGAATCCTTGGCGCAAGGAGAGCCCTTTCATCGCATCAAATATACGAAATCCCAACAATTTCACCGGACAATTTTACGCATCGCGGAATAAAGGTCACGCTGTCAGACTTCCCCAGAATTCGCACGGTAGCATCCAGGAAAAAACGTCTCTCGTCAGACGGACGACAGCCCCGTCTCGTCGACGGACGTCGGCGAAGTTTACTTTCGCGCCTGCCGGCGGCCTCCGCCGTCCGGAATGGCCCTCGCGAGCAAAATAAGCCCCGGCCCCGTCCGACGCGGCCGTTAAAGACGCGTGTGGGCTGACTGCTCCTCTCGTTGTGCCCCATCCGTCCGCTCTCTCGTCCCTTCCGCCCTCGTTGCGTCGCCCTCCCACCGCGCCCTCTCATCCCCCTCCCGCGCCGCTCGGCCCGTAGTCCTTTCCCCCTCCATCGAAATCGATGCTACTCGCGGATCGCGAGTTCAGTCTGCGACTGGCCACCGCGTGTGCGACTTCGCTCCCTCTATCTCGCATTGTTTTCGATAATCGGCCCGCGACCGAACTCGCTAACCGCCCGTCTCTTGGATCCACGTCCGCGTACGCGATCTATGAATCCGCCGTGAAACTACGCGGATATAAGATACTTTCGTAGCTGGTACCGCGTCGTGCGCGACCGGGATCGTAGATCGTCGATCACGTGCGACGCCCGGCGACCTGGAAGTTCGGACTAGCCTGGGCCGAGGGTGGATAGATCGAGGGAGGATCCTCGGAATGAGGACCGTCCCCGCGATCAAGGGGACGCTTCGATCGGCCCTCGTCCGGTGCAAGCTCGGGGAACGATCCTGAGCCGATCGGATGTCTGACGAGGCGCTACCGTCGAGGATAACTGGCAGACAGCTCTGGCTGTCCCCGCGCGCACCTAGATTTCTCATCGGGTGAGTGGAGCGATCGTGAGGAACCGAGTTCTGTAGTTTCGAAAGTAACCCTCCGAGGGTATCAATCGAGAAACAATGTTCGTATAAAGTGCCGTTCACACGGGGAAAGGATTTACTCTGTGAAACGGTCGAAGTACCTTGATAAGCTGCTCGATGAAACGCTGGACGTTTTCCGGCCCGGAAAACCAATTAACAGCGTTTACAATGTACACACCTGCCGCGTAAACAGTGCGGCAGAAACGGCATATCGACGTTTTTCGAATGAACAGACGCCCGACAAATGGAGCGGAACGTTTAGCCCCTCCTCCGGGCATAAGTAAATGATATCCGTTCTAACTGATTTAGGTTCTCGCGAAATATTCCGGAGCATCGATGTAAACGCGACCTGACAGCTCGCGTATGCACGCGGCACGGAGCCAGTAGAGGAGTTTACCGTTGGTCAGCCAGCAGCCAAGTTTATCGCGACGTTCGTCCCTCCATTATTTACCCGCCACCGAAATTTAACCGTCGCTAGAGGGGCAGGCAAAAATATTCAGTCCCGCGATCAAAGCTCGAATTTCGAAACCGCGCGTGCTCGGCAGGCCGAAAATTCATCGGTCGGAATAAATTTAATATTGCGCCCACGGCCGCTCGTTCTTGCGAACTTCGCTTGTAAATTACATAAACATTTCATGCAAATGCCGCTAATTCACGCGGCGAGGCCGAATCAGAAACTTCGTCGCTTCCACACGGCGAAGCTTAGGCGGGCTGCAGCGGAGGACACCGAAACGCGGGAAACTTCGGGCTTCCCCGCACGGATATGTATTTTAATTCCCGTCCAACAATGCGGTTCGTATTCGTTTTCCGGCGGACGTAAGGCTGTGACCTTCAAACTTGTTCTGGAATTAATGATTCTCGAAGTCCGAGGAATTTAACTCTTTTGGTAATGAATGATGAACTTTACTGCTCATCCTGTAGCTCTAAGCAGACGGATATTGAAGGAACAATTTTATTCATTTTCCAAGATTTTCGTGAATATTTTATTAATATAAAAGTCGGGGTTCTGTAAGGTTGTCGCGTAATTGGGGAGACCTTTGGAATATAGATGTTTTGGTACATAGAAATGCTGATGGATGTACATACGCGGTCTTAGAATCGAAGGATTAAAACAGAAGAACGTGTATCAGATATCAGTAGAAGAGAGTACGATTGCTCAGACGAGTCGACGTTGTCGATGACCTTACAGTGATAGTTTCTATGAGAACTGTGTACTTTGACATTGCATGCGGTTCGGTAACGATTCGATTACCTATCTTGTATGTCATTATAGTGTTAAATTCAAGCAGTCATATAAAAAGAGGAAGACAAAGTAGACTGTTAGTCAAGGGATGGGATTTTTAAAAATATTTTCTGACATTCTTATAAGAAAGGTCAATTTCATTGCAATGAGTACTGATCAGTGTACATGTCCAACAAACTGCATCAAGGTTATTAACACGATGACTCCTGAATCAGCTCCCATCAAAATCTCGAACAGTTGAAACAATTTTTTTAATAAAACGAAGACTGAAGGGTCAACATTTTTATAACGTACTGTTAGAGATTAATTTTTATGCTGATACTTTGACTTCCATAGTGGTTAATTTCTATATTGATGCTTCGACTTTCATGGAGATTAATTTTCATACCGATGCACAGAAACGTTCAAATTCCATCAAGATTTGTAGGACACAGTAAAGTTTATATAGTAAATATTGCGAAAGACTGTAACATTACACTGTCCGTTTCACGAAATATCTTCGATTTCGTAATGCTCTAACGCATATTCATCCGACAATTAACACATTATTGACCAGCAATTTTACGCGGAAGCTACCCATTGTCACCGGTTATTATTCCGTAATTAAATATGAAAGTGAAGCAATCTAAATAAACTTCAATATATTTTACTTAGACATAATGAATGGAAATGAAACTTTGGACATATAACTATGAATATTTTGCTTTTGCAATATTCTACATTACCCTGCGTTTCAAAAATTAAAATATCTTATGCATGTGCAAACAGGAGTTAACTCGTGACCGGTCAACAACATGTTAATGTATGAATCTTCTCGCGTCTTATAAATCCAACAAAATTCTCTCGATACCTCACCGTGAGAATTCACTTTGAAATCTATCCGAGAAATCGTGTCACCCGAGTTCGAGTGACACGGCGATCAAAGCGTCAAAACGAGATGTGTGATTTGCAGGTCTAAATATTGGAGGTGATTCAGTGAAGCCAAGGATTTGGTTGTTCCCTTCGGTCTCGTTTCTTCTGTCGTTCTTTCTATCAAGTTTCGTTATCGTGACGGTTCGTGGTTCGTGACGGTGATACGCGAAAGTTTGTTAATTAATTGCTTCGGAAATACAATCCGTGTGGAGTGTCACTAATAAGGGAGAAACTCGGTCGGACGTTGACGGGCATGTTTGCTGCACCTATCACGTAGGGGGATGGAAGTGTAATTTGCCGGGATAGAGTTAGCCCCGTTGAATGCCGTGGCCAAGCTTCACCCGCCTATTCTGCCCATCAGCCTCAATCTCCTCGCGGCGCGCCACCCATTGATCGCCACTCCGGATTTTGCATGTAAGGATCCGCCGCGCGCGGTGCGCCCACGGCTGAGGGTGGAGACTTCAACTTCGCGTGGAGAACGATCGCGTTTCGCGGGGAGCGCCGCAACGACGTTCCGTCGTCCTTCATGGGAACGCGATCGAATTAAGTACTTTTTATGCCCCGTAATTACACTACGGACTGTAGACAGTTTTTTAATCGTATATCTCATACAAATATTATGATTAACTCCTGGCCTCATAATAAGGTGTTAGACTCGTGGTAAAGAATTTGAACAGAATTTAATAACCACAAATGTTACATGATTCTTTTGAATTCAAAATAGATATTAGTCTTTTGTTATCAATTGTTACGCTTGGAAGAGAACATAACCATAGTTTTGTATAATGAATTGAATACTTTGTAATGACAAAGAGTGATAGGCGCTTTGTGTTGCATGTCGCATTCTAGTCACAACAGAAACGGGATCGGATTTTGTTTCTCGTCTACGTTAACTCTGGTGAATATTATAAATACTTTTTAATACGCACAATAAAATTCTTCTCGAGATTTTCGTATTTATCATTTTCATAACTGAATAAAATGTTGTATAATAACGAAAGTATCACTGCCACCATGTTTCCTATTGTTTATTCTTTACGAAAAAGCAACTAAATTGTCTTCTTTGATTACGGTAATGTTATAAAAAGTTCTTTGAAACAGACAATACTTCTCATCTTGAAATATTCTGATTTGTTATTCTCGTGAATTTATTAAATTCTTTGTAAAAGTAAAACTATAGAGTTCGCCAAATGAATTTATTTTTATTTGACTGTTATATTACTGACCACAAGACTATTTTAAGTATTGTAATTCCACTTGTTTCGGAATATTGAACGTTTAAGGTTTGAACAGATGAATTATTTCAGATGATTGTTTCACAAAAACCACTTATCCCTTACATTATTGTGGAGCTTTGCTCTATTATTATTTACCACATTGAATGCCAAGAGGGTCACCAGTGACCTCGAAGCAAATCGAATTATTATAAAACATTTAATTAAACGACGATTATTCGAAAACGTTTCTATACTATAAATAATGCTACCTAATACAGTGACATTCAGCTATAGTAACGTGCAACAATAGTAATGCAATTCAATCAAGTGATATAATATTATATTTTTCCATTTTGTATATTTTGATCTATAAAATCGTGCAGCGATCAACGTGTTAAAAGTATCTTAACATGATTATAAGTTTGTGAAATGTAAACTCTGTGATACGTTTAACGTCTCTGAAGCATTTTAAATATGTCCCTTTCATGAAATAGAAGTGGTGTTTCAGTGGAATGGCACGGTTGATTGTTTTAAAAGGAAGTAATTTTCTCATTGGACATGAAATTAGTGCTTTACAAGTCCAAGTTTTCCCTTCCTTGAAAATTTCTAAGAGTTTGTAAATACTAATTGCGATAATTATGTCACAATTAACTTACGAATGTACAAAAGTTTTAAAGAAGATTTGAAAAACTAAAACAGAGGATATAGGATTGCGTGTCAACATTCTAAGTATGAAAACGAAATGCACGAGAAAGTATATAATATTTCTGAAGTCTGTACATGATCTTGACATGTAAGCAATGTTACTGAAATAGTGAAGAAAAATTCTTTTCATTAGTAATGTATTACTATAATTGTATGACTACAATTAGTTAGATAATCTATGTTCAATATAAAACGTGGTATTTTAGTAATTGATCATACAAAGAATAATGCAATGAAATGATGAATTGCATGATTGATCTTCAGATAATTATGATTGACATTTTTCTCATTTTATAATGTTAATCCCATATAAGAGCTACTATAAAATTAGAATGCTGCACAACATTATACGGAAACTATCCAGACTAATAATTATTGTTAATTTTACGAGTGTTTTCTGTTGAATATACAATTAGCTATTTAATAAAGTGAAAACGAACTAAAAGGAAATTGAATGAGCTTTCATTAGATCAAGCTAATAACACAACAGCTGCACTAGTTAATTCTACGTTCATTATCTAAGCAATCATAAAGAGATTTCTAACAGAATTTAATTAGTTCATAGAGGAGAATAACCTCGTTAAAATAATTCTCCACTTCATAGGTAACTTAATCACCAGTTATAAGCACTGTATTATATCGTAACGCAGATTTAGAAACTAAAGCGAAGAAGTTCCGAACGGATTTTCCACTTCACCAGTTTTTGGAACTAATTAAACTTGCTTTAGGATGAAAATTATCAATCCGAACCAGAAGTTTATGATTTTTACAGCTAAGCTGTATACCAAGGTCGCTTTAGGAGCACTCAAATAAATGCAGTGTCCTTTTGAAAATATTATCCAACGTTCCGTCAACATTGTAGCTACTTTTCTCAAGGGACGCGTGACACACTGATACCGTATCAGCTATTCATTGAAGGACCAAGGCTTTCACCTATGCCTCCAGATATTAGGGTGCGATTCAACACACCACCGGGAGAGGTACTCGTATACACTAACGCCTCCAAAAACAGGGTTCCAACCCTAGACATTTTAAAGAGACAGCTTCTCGAATTTACGGGCTACAAAATATTAAAAATACTTTCTTTCCCTCATTCAGAGTACTTTAAAAGATTATTCTGTATTGCGTATGTCTAGATAGCGGATCTACATACCCGTATACATTTTTATGAATTCTTCATTAAAAATTTCTTTTAATACTTTCTTCTTTAATGGAAATTTAAATCTTAACGCTTTTATGTACCTTGACATATTCCGGGGAAGATAAAACTCTCATTAACCCCTTGCCTTGTAATATCCAATTGCGCTCGTAGCGAAGATTTTATATTGCATTTGACTGAATATAAAATACTTTCCGTTTATTTCCAGTAGAAATGGAACCTTTTGAAATAAATTATTAAGGGTGATGTTTTCTATCACACTATAATTTCGATCATGATTGTATACAGTTTGTACCTCATATAAGTTGTTAAGTTTAATAAGAAAATTGGTTGAATCAAATTTAAATTCAAATTAAGTGTTATACTTTTGTTATCAATAATTATACTACTTATTACTTACATTTGAAATTTTCCTCTTTTTTCAATAAATTACTGATGGTGAAGTAGTTGTATCGTTCATCGTTGAGAAGTAAATCATAGGGCAAGGGGTTAATCTTTTTAAATGCATAACTAATATTTCCTCCATTTAACTAACTTCCTTGGGTCTTCAAAGTCACATAAATAAAATATTATTAAAGCAGTACCTAGACGTTATGTGCATACACGATAATTATTACAATGTTATGGGTGACGATTAACTACGTACAGAATGCACGCGAGCAGACTGATTATTCAAAATCGATTTTCTCAAAGACTAACCCTCTTATCCGCTTGTACCATACTTTCGACCATACCATATATAGTTATACACAGAAGTAACCGTCCATTCAGTGACACAACATATTTTAAATACGTAACAAACGTTAAAGTTCGAGTCATCAGATATAATTTACATTACCATGAACCTTGACATATGTACTTTAATTTAGAATACAGAGTGACTCATTCAACTGTGCCACCTGAATCTACTTGCAAACAATATATCACACAAAGATGCTCTTTCAAACGAAAGTTATTTGGTATCAATCATACCAACCGTATTTTCGTCAACTCTAGTTTCAGTACTTGATGCCAAACAACTGTCGCCTTGAACATTTCTTTACCCAACAAATAGATTTTGTGGATACGATTAAATCACTCATTCTGTATATCGAATTAAACAATTATATACAGTTTACTAAAAGAATTCGGTAATACATATCACACATACGCATAGACGGATACTTTTGTGAATAACTGTATAAAAAAAATGTTTTGAGAAAGTAGAAAAAGTGAAAAGATGACTGGCCACGATTTGTAACCGAGCGAGCGTACGTGTGGTGAACGGATACAGGCCGACGATTTTCGAGAATTACATGGAAACGGTTTCAATGTCGGATGCGTCGACGGATTGGCTAGGCGGTTAAGCTGGCAGTTACGATTAAAAGCTCCAAGCTGCCTGGGCCCGTCGTCCATTTGCATATAGGAAGCTCCGTATAAATTTTGTGGTTATACTGCGTCAGAAGCAATAACATAGAGCGCGGCGCGGCGCGTTAACACACGCGTGCACCTGGAAAACGTTCGCGATTGGGCCGTGTTCCGTGTAAACGATTGATCACGGCCCGGAGTGCTCCTCGGATCGGTCGATATTGAGGATTTCACAGAATTTCCAGGCGCGCGCGGCCGAATCGATTCGGGCGAGATACTTTTCAGCACTGGAAATATTAAACTTTAGCACCGTGCCCGAACTTACATCGAACATTTCGTCGAAACTACTTCCAGGGAATTTCATTCCGAGCGCTCGATTGAGATGGAATTCCGAACGAAATTTTGAATGGAATACGACTACTGTATTTATTATGGTATTGGCTGCGATGGATATTCCCGAGAACTGATTTTCTTTTCGATATACATTCGTGCAGTGACGTCTTTACGCAAATTATATTTAATAAAAGCTACCTACCGGGCCGCGTAAGGTTCAGATTATTGTTTGAGATCGTGTTCAGTCTCACATATTCCCATAGTCACTTGCCTTATAATATCGAACGAAAATTTAAGAGAGAGACTGTTAAATACTAAAATTATACATTCTTTTCGAAATTAAAATGATAAGGTAGTAGCGAGTAAGAATTACTTAAAAGCAGGTTGTCTAATGAAACGGGAGCGTCTTAAATCTCAAAAGAAGAAACATTTTTCTATTGATTTGAGGGTACTTTAGATTGTAGAGTCATATTCTTACAGTTACATAAAATGCTGATTAGTTTCTAAATATAATAAATGTATACCATGTAAAAAATCTACTGCTAATTTCATTTATTTAAACAATTTTTTTTAAAAAAGTTGTTTATGCAGCAGTTAAAAATATAATGTCTTAATATTTTTGTGCTTTCTGCATTAGAAAACATTTTATAGAATAATTGTAACTGAAATCAAAGATTTATTTAATTTAATCTTTGTATCCTTATACCTCTTTTAATCGTTTAATTCAATTTATGTATGAAGTAATTATCCGACACTAAATGAACATTGTATTTGACAGGGAAACATTAAATTGGAAACTTAAATTTATTAATATGAATACAGAAATATCATTATATTATTTAATCCTATATAAATGTATTCTATTTATTCCACGTTTATAATTTAATTTAAAACTGTGCATAATTGAATAGTGTATTAATTTTCACATAGATTTAATGCAACAGAAGATTTTTTTTACTGTAAATAAATACTGTTCACTGTAAGAATAATTCTTCATCATCTAAAATCCGTTCTGAATACAAAAATTTCTCCAATAAAATGTCCACTTTTTACTTATAATATTAATTATAATATTTCACCTTTAATATTATATGAATATCTCTGTGTTTATTAAGTCCATGTAATAATACTTTTAATCAACAAATTTCAATTGAAGCATCGTACAATAAAAATATCATTAAAACCAGTCTCCCGCAAATTGTTTAAGAAATTTGTCATTGCTAAATCCACAACCAGAGAATAAAAATTGTTAAGACACACAATGAGGAAGGTAGAATCGTTTATCCGACATTTTTCAGGTCTTCCCGAGTCTTTCGATACGAGTACCAACCGGAGATGCAAGAATAATGATCTCAGAAATGGTAGTGTCCCGTTCGTCCGTGCACCTGACTCACGTTTCGACTAAACCGATTTCAGTATAGACCGCTGTTCTTGCTCGTTCTGTATTTATGAGCACGAGCAAAGTCATAAAATACGAGTAGTTCCATACGGTCACGTATGGTTTCATTAAAAAAAATTGCAATTGCAGTTTGCGACTGCATCGCAGCATCTGCGGTAAAATACGGTCAGCTGAAGATAGATATTGCTGGGATTCTTAAATTCAACTGTACATCGTTTATTATTAGTAATTGTAGACCGTTTTATATAATAAACGTTTTATCGGTATCTTGGGTTTCACGAAGTGCATTCTATTTTAAATTTCACTCGTATTCGTCTAATTCATTATTTCAACAAAGCGACGCTGCCATACATATGTCAGGATAGAATTTAGAAACTCTATTAACATTATAATGCCCTGATTTCAGAGTTTATTTACATACTCGTATAATAATATAATAAAATCTCTAATTCTGTGATCCGTGAATATCAAAATATTTCAATTAAGCTTAGATTAAAATTGATAATGGGCTGTCTATGAAACGGTATATGGAAACGAATATCTTTGACGCAACAAATATAAGTAATATAACATTTTCTTAAGGACCTAAAGAAGCTTCATGCTTAATTTTGAATGTAACTTCGAGAAATCAAGTATTTATATATGTGAGATCTTATTATTATCGATCAAATATTGATTAATTATTGATTTTAAATCACATTTGACATTATTTCTTAATATTCAATCATCAAATCTTATTAATTTCTAGTTGAAACGACAGTAAGTAATATAGAATAATTGCATTTCCTTCTATTGCCTTTCGCATACAAAAAATCATTTCCTTTTTAATACACTTTAATTTACTGTTCATTTATTTTATTTGATTATTTATTTACATATCATTTCCTTCTTATTGGAAAAAGCACTTCCAGACAAAATATACCCAACCTTGCTTCACAGTATGTAATAATATTATGTAACTTATACAATTCATTAAAAAATTCTTATAGTCATGCGAAACGTATTCGCGAAAAGATTTTCTACAAGAAACCACTTTCATTCCAATGAAGCCAAAGAAAAGTACTGAAAAAGTATATTGGGCATAAAAAAATGAAAAATCATGAGTCCATAAAATTATCACTTGAGTAACCCAGAATTACAAATAGACTGCGATCATTAACTATCGCACCCGTCAATCTGAACGGTTTCGGTTTTCTTATTTCGCAATTATTGAAACGTTGAAAACGTCGAATATAGGAAACGATTTCGAAAATAAATAGGTAATTAATAAAAAATACTATAATAAATATACGAAAAAACCGCGAAAAATGAATTGTTACAATTTTTGTAAGGATTATATATTGATCACTAGACTGCGAATCTTCATGAAGTTATGGGTAATTTGAAAATGTAAAATTGCGTAAAGTGTACACAATATGAAAAAATATATAAATATCCAAAATGTAGTGCTTTTTCTAATACTTTTCTAATGAAAGGTTTCCTCCATTGCAATTCAATTTTTCTAATTATGTTCTTAAAAACTTGAATTTGCATCCAAATCCGCAGTCCGTTGATGACATTAAACGCTCCACAGTCCTAACGTTGAACTATTTAGAATCAATCGATCCGCGATTTTAGAAGTTCGAGATTCACATTCGAATACCGTCTGCGGAGACAAAGCAGAAAAAAAATGTCGACCGCGAACCGCGTGAAACCACGTCAATAAAATCACGCTCAGAAAGCCGAGTAGGCCTAACATTAGCATGCGGTATGCATTATAGTTGCGGTGCAGCAATACAAATAGGGGTTGCTTCCGGGCGGGACGGTTGCACGGCACCGGTTCACGCATCGCTTACTCATTGCTGAACATCCGGTCGGAGTTGGTACCGCTTTTGAAAGCCGCTAAATTTACTTTAGCTGCCGGTGCGACTTTAAAGCCGCGTTTTGGGAGTACCAGCGGCAAACAACCGTTTGATTTCGTGTCGGGCGGCAGGCTACGTTCCGATGCTAACATGGATACAAGCGTACAAATTCGTCGTAATGACATTGTCGCGTGATGGAATGCTCGGATTCCAGAATACCTCCTGTACGAAACCTGTTCTTTCGTTTCGCCAAGTTGTACATGTCTGCGTTTCAAACTTTGGAATACTGTAATAATACCTTGTCCGTTATTCTTCTTCTTTGGTATTTCTATACGCCAACTTTTCAAATACTGGTGTTATTATTGATGCTTTTAAGATATTTTATTCAGCAGATCGGAAAGCTGTACTTAACATATTGTTGACCAGCATTTTTACACGGAAGCTATCCCATGTCACCGGTTATTATTCCGTAATTAAATATAAAAGTGAAATAATCTAAATAAACTTCAATATACTTTGTTTATACATACTACATATGTCCAAAGTTTCATTTTAATTAATGTCTTTTATTTAATTTTGAATATTTTGCTTTTGTAATATTCTTTATTGTTCTGCGTTTCAAGAATTGAAATAGCTGATGCAAGGGCAAACACGAGTTAACTCGTGGCCGATTAACAATGTGTTAAAGTACTTTAATAATACCTGTTCCATTATTGCTCTCCTTAATACTTTCAAACCCCCACTTTTCAAATTTTTGGTCTTATTATTAATGTCTTTAACAGATTTCATTCGTAAGGTCTGGAAGCCATACTTAAAGAACCTTTAAATTTATACAAATCTAAGATAATAAAATTAGTTAATCGTCAAGAAAGCTTTAGAGAATCGGATGAAAACTGTTTTTCTCAAAATATAATTCTTGAAAAATTTATAAATGTAACAGTTTTATCTAAGGAAACGAAACTTCATAGACTGCGACTTCTTTCATATCAAAATTACTGCTTCTTGTAATTGCACGAGGAATAGTCCCAAAAAAGTCCCAAACAGTTTCATTAATTCATTAATATACACCACAAGATGAACCACAACATTCTTTGAAATATACAAAACCTCGTCTGCAAAGGGTTAATAATTGTTTCCATTTATAGCTTTAGCGGAACTCTCAATACTTTTTTAATTCAGAATAGATTTCCTCCAGAACTCTTTAAAGGTCTAATTAAAAAAGAGGGTTATTTAGAAAATGATCGTAACAACGTGTCGAACTTTGGTGAAACACAATGAGCAGAGTCGGTGCTCCGTCGAAATCGTAGCCAACGACTGATGCCCCGCGTTTCAATAGAGCACGGAACAATTGATACATAAATCACGCGGTCGCTTGACCGGCGGCGCGCCAGAGTGGGGGATGATTTATCGAGCCGCGCTGTTTTACGAAACTAAAATGACCGACCGTCGAAAAAAAAAGCAGGGGAAAAAGTTCTCGCGATGTTTCGATTAATCACGTTTATTTACGTGCAACCAGCCGAGGTCAATATTATACTGTGGAACGTATAAGTGCTTTTTCGATGAATTTTGATGTGTGTCATGGCAAAGAAGTCTGGTGTACAAAATAAAACTGGAACACATTCTTTCCCACTTCCCTATTGCATGAAATTCTATTTTCAACTGCTCTTCTATTTGTGAATGTTTTTTTTCTTTATACCTCTTCTTTTATTTTTGGATGCTTGCTGTCTTTATATCTCTTCTTTTATTTTTCGTTGCTTCCATTTTCATCTTTTTCCTTCATTTTTGCTTCATTTTTCGCTGTTTCCTATTTTTAATCGTATAACTGCACAGTTTATTATAGTTCTTTAGCGACGTATGATCGCGCATAATGGACATGCCGGAAACTTTTCCCACATTGTTCGACGGGCTCCGGGTTTTCATTCACGGTTATTTGCTCGGCTACCCGGGTATCGCGGATAATTAATACCCGACTCATACGTAATTAGTCATCGAAAAACAATGTTCAAGGAGACAATGACAGGCACGCGTTCCTCCGGCTCCGCCCATGATTCGATTTAATTAAAATTTATCGTTTAAACGCGCGTTAAATGTTCGCGACGAAACAACATTGCGGGTTTATGAGACAATTTTGTCATTCATGAGCTTTTTGAGAGTTCTTGAAAGGAAAATGATTGTCCCCGCGGAATGGAAGAAAAACCAGAAGAGTAATGGTAATGCCAATCATCGTGTTCGAAATATGTTGCGTTACGCGCGTTGAAAATGAAGAATATGAATTACTTGAATAAAATGATATAAAGTTCATTAAATGAAAAATGGCGCACGTGAATCCATTGCTGGTTATATGGAATTCTCTTCTCTTTGTACTACTTCGCTACGGAATATCATTATAATTATAAATAATTGAATTGTAAAATTCATTTTGTACGTCCGAACATTATGATCAATTGTGAATGTTTTCTTTGTTTGATTATTGTTGATGATTTCTGTTTATTGTAAAACTTCATTTCACATTATTAATTAAAATGTAACGAAGTCAACGAAGAAAATGATTAATATTTGAACATTGGAAATTTTAATGAAAATTATAATTTTAAAAGTAACAGTATTTGTTACAAACGGACGTAATAATTATACATACATTTTATCAATTGTATTTTAAACGAGAAGATATCGATTGCATTTCAAATTTGACAAAATCTTTAAAAAGTCAAATAAATTTCTGTTTAAGCCCATTTTACAATTTAATAACATTTAATTTTTTACAAGTTTCCATAGCATAGAAAAATTATGTTATATTATTCTCTTCTGACGAATAAAACACGCAGTAAAGATTTCTAACTCAATCAAAAATAAATACATATTGTTCTTTGCACATAGGTCAACGTACGAGATTATTTTACCACGATCAATATTCTGTCATCAAGCCAAGAGTGCGCTTACCACGATTAAAAGATCATTAACGGCAATTCTGATCAGTCTTTAACCCATTTACATCATTAGCTGACATATGCGCGCAATTTTCCTGGCCATTATCACCAGAACGCACATTCATATTGCGAGTAAGTACTAGTCATCGTGAACAGATTAAATTATTTGTCAGGGTAAAGTAATGCAAAATGTTGCATGAAAATACAATAGATTATTGTGATTATGATGGTGCTGAAAAGGTAGTTAGATTTATAAAACGAAGACCTAATTGTATTTATATTTAATCAAAAGAAATCGGTATCTAAGCTCTCGGTTGTCCTCAAACTCAATAATTCAAACTCTGAAATTGTACCCAAAATTATTTTGGAGAATTTCTTCTTAGAACATAGTTTGTACAGACTGTTCATCCAACTAATTCAGATAGTTGTAAACTCCAAATAACTGATTATCTATTAAAATTACACTGGACTGCATAGGTAGCTGAATTCTTAGTTTGCTTATGTGACCACCTTAATCGCTAGAATTAATCTACAGGAAATGTGTAAAACGTAAAGTCGAAACCCTTCTGAGCACATGGAGTCTCGTTGCTGACTGACTTGTTAATTCGTAGAAAACTTTAGTCGTTAACAAAAAAAGAAGTGCGAGTGTCCTCGGCAACTTCTAGGAATCTTGGAACTGAGTAATTTTCCTATTGGCGGTTGAACTAAATGGATTTGTAATCGGTCAAATGGGATACGCGCGTAAATACATTATTTTGATATATTTTATATATTATATTTTGGTATATTTTCGTAAGCCTCTTACTTGTTCGAACTTGATCGTTCGTAACTTCTCGGCACCTGTTAGATAACTATGAGAAGCTATAGCCTATTCTCCTGGAAGTAGTAAACATAAAGTCGCAAACACAAACAGTGAATCAGTCCCTGTCGATACAAGGATGCACAGAAATTTAAGAGGCTTTAGATAGATTGTGACTCCTCGGTTGCATTGTGGAAATTAAAGAATCATCTGGAAATCGCCGCTGCCCGTAATTTTCAATCTTTAACAACTACACTTCTCATTTAGTCCTACGATAATAGCGGTTTAGTACGCATTCGGCGAGAATGGAATTGTTAAAACACTTCGTGATACCGCATCGAGCCGTCCCAGGTCCGTGGTCCAAACAAACGCGTAAACCACGGGGCCGGCCGTTGTAAGTCATACTTTTATCTTCATCGGGGCACGCGGCGAGCGCGATACCGCTAAGTAATTTGGTTCGATTGAACGCACGGTTTACGAGGCGAAGTGATAGTTTATCGTCGAAGCGTTATTCGATTACTTCAGCGGTAGTTCCGTGCGTGCGTGCGAGCGCCCGTGCACGAGTGCACGCGCTCCTGCCGATCAGGTGTGTCAGCTTTCGGCGGAGGAACGCCATCTGTTGCGCCCATCGATTCACAATGCCTCGCGATCATTATTGACGGCGAATTTATTGGCCCGTAAATAAAATTCACCGTCGGCAAGACGCACGGGAATGGTGTTCCTAGCTGCGCGCCGGCTGCAATCGATGCACTAGGAACGATGTTCGACGAATTTGCGGTATCCATCAATTTGACGTCGCCCCAGTCGACCTCGCCTTTTATTTCTGTTAAATGAAAGAAATGGGACACGCCGGTGTCCTATATCTTCACGGTTTTATAAACGGGGATGGATTTTCTTCGGTTTGATTGAACTTTATTCGATGAGAACGGCACGAATTATTTTTACTAGCAGTAAACTTCTCCTTTTTACGCCCCGAATCTTTTTGCGCTTGAGCTTGTGCACTGGGAACTGCAGGCAAGAAAAGTACCGCTCTTTACTGGAAAAATACGTATTAATTGAGAATTATCTACGATCGTGTTAATTGATTTTTTAATGTGTTAGATGATACGTAAGGGAGAATAAGGTGATCGCGGTCAGCTGACGCCGATGGTCAGTAGTATTATTAAAATGTGCGGTTGCTACTCAATCGTTTTGCAACAACAAAGAAAAACAAGCTTATCTGTTTTTTAGAATGATTGATGTAATATTTTTGGCGCGGAACATAAGAAGTTAGTACAACATTTGAAGTCTTTATTATAATTTAACTTTAACTACTAATAGATATGTTATAAATAGGTAGGATTATATTCATATTTGATCTAAATATTTTTTATTTACATGTTTAATATTCAATTTTATCAATTAATGAGCAGGCAATGACGGTCACTTGCTCGCAATCTGCTATTACTTATTAACGCGTCATAAATGTATTCTTCTTTGTTACAATAACTTTACTTGGTGGATAATAAGAACACTGTTTAGAAATATTGCAAAAGCTCAATGGATTGCTGAAACTCTTTGAAAAACAATCAAGCTTATTGAAAATGATCACATGATGTGAACAGATGCCGAATCATTAAACATATCTCTTTCAGCTTCATAGTTGATAATCAAAAGGCAAGATATCTCGAAATTGATAAAGACAGCATATTACATTTCTAGGTTGTTCAATAAACAAAAAATATTCGGTTAAAAGAAGAAAAAAGTAAAGGAAAGTCTTGAAAAGAAAATTAAGGTGGAAGAGAGAAAAATAAGAAAGATTGATATTTTCTCAACTTAATTATTATTACATTAATCTACTATCAAAAGTAGTGATAATTGCGATATAAGTGAAATGAAAAATAAATGCCATGTTTATTTCTAATTTGGTAATATTTTGACGCTGAAATATGGTTTTGGTGCATGTTTTGTGGTCTATGAGTCCATTCTAAATGTCCCAGATGGGACTGACCTGAATGATAGTCTGCAAAAAGTGTTACGGTCCTCAGATTATAATTATTTACAAAGTGACTGCTATTGTCCGTAGATATGGACAATGATGGTCCAAAACATCTCTCTTATTTTTACAAATTCTGTTATTTAAATGAATGTAAAAATACTTTTTTTCTGTATTGTACCAATAGTTAAATAATTTAAGTTTATGAGAGATTCATTGAAATAAATATTTTACCTTACATTTTCATTTTATTAGAATTGGTGTTTAAGTGATCTTCATTACCCCACTCACCCTATGAGTAATCAAGTATTGGTTTCTTAAAAGTAAATATACTTTATATAGTGGCTTTTCTTATTTTCATGATTTTATATATTTTAATATATTTAACTATAGTATAAATATTCGAGGGACCGTTATGCAGTCTGTTATGCGCTAAGTACACCAACATCTTCTATCCGTTACTGCTTTTAACCGTCTGTTATTTTATATTAGTTTAGTCTTTTATAAAATACATTATTTAATAATATAGAATAACAAATATTTTAAAGAAAATTATATCTTAAATTTTCCACTGTTTTGTTGACAATCTTTTCAATATTTTTACATTCAGTGTCATGTAATACATGTGTTATTTTATCACCTCACGCGATCAAACTCTTAAAGAAATAGGTTATAAGGCAAGGTTACTGAAGAGTTAATAGGTGAAGGAATAATAGTCAGAAGTATATTATCAGTTAATTAAAAAAATTAATATTTTATTCATTCTGAGATAGTCAATATGAAAAATATCATACATTGGTGTTGTAATTATTGTCAATATTCAATCAATATTCAATCATATTTCATTATAATTGAATTAACATGCTTGAAAAAATTGAACTGTATTTTGATCAGAATGTAAACAAACAACATTAACTCTTTGTTCTACAAATTGTTTCTTAACTATGATCGATACGACTACTTTGTTATTAGGAATTTATTAAAAAGAGAGAAGATTCTAGACATATTCTACGTTCTTCATGTTTGCTCTAAGGTACAATAATAGATAACGGACGAATAATATTTCATTTGAATTCAGGAGGATTGAATAATGTTTATGCTTATTAAATTCTGCTTAAAGTCTTCACCGCGAGCCTGTCACGTTGTTATAGGGCAAGGGATTAAGATCCCCTTAATCTCTTGACAAGGTTCCATTAAACAAATCAAAATTGAAACGGTTCTCTGTAAGAACCATTTTATTTCTATTTTAAATATTCAACGTAGCACTACATGAAAACAAGCACAAAACGAAAGAAAACAAAATTTAAAAATACCTTCGAAAGAACCTTAATCCCGTAACTTCGGCGACCCAATATTTAAAACACACCCGCGATACGATCACCGACGAAGAAAGAAAAAAGGCTGTCAACCACCTCACGAAAGTGACTGCTCGATGTTCGTCCCGTCCCACGAAATCCCGTTTCCATAATACCCTTACGTATTATGGAGTACGTTTCCCCTTTATCTGATCACGGTTAACCCGAGCCACTGCTCTTCCTGTCGCGCGACCGCGAACAATGTATCCCCCGTTTTCGCTTTTATCATCAGTGATATAAACGTCGCGAAGGAACAAACCGTCTTAATATTATTCATTGTTATCGCCGAGCTGGCTTGTTACGCCCCCCCTCTCTTCCTCGATTTTTAACGCTAGAACTACCGGATAGTAAAAGATATTCGTTTTTAATTTTTTTATATTAATTGCAGAAATGTAATTCTTATAATTCATCGCGATCTTTATTATTGCGTTTTGCTGAAAAAAATGAAAGAAATTTATCTGACGCATTCAGTGCTACGTGAATTCATTTACGGTGGAACTAATATCCACGTCAGCTGATGTTCACGTTACGGATGAATATATTATAAGGAAGGAATTGTTAATATCATTATTACATTCAGAAGGAACTATGTCAGCTGAGCTATTGCAGAATTTTCGATAACCTTGACCTATGTTATCGGTAACGTGATACCGAATAAATTTTTTTTATATGTGTTACCGCCGCTTGGCCTTAGTTACTAAGGCCGAGTTTTCTAAACGATTACTACCCCTTTTACTGTTGAGACCAGCTGGCCGTAAACTTTTTATGTTAAAGAGGACAACGACCAGCTGTACTCCTCAAGAATATAATTGGCGTTATAGCTATTTTACTATTGATCGCCGTCTGTAGAAGTGATTATATTAAAGGGTAACATTAGCACTATGTTTGCGGACGTTTATTGTGATTTATTCTATTGTTCCTAAAACAAATTGATGTCCGTTTACATCTTAGAAATTAGGAAATTAAAAATAGATTATTAGGATACATATTCATAATTTCATCAATCAAAACTGACAAACGTTTACCATGTTTATAAAATTCAGTATGCGTCAAATTGACACGTTCCGTAAACCTAGTGTTAAGCATCGCGAATAAAAAATAAAAATATTACCCAATACGTCTATGAGTATTTAAAAATTTGTATGTAAACGTAGTAACGACAATATTGAATTGATTGAACATCATTGTATTATTTATTATTAGATGAAGAAAAATTTGAAACCGAAAAAGACAGCGCCGATAGTGGTAACAGTGATATAATTCCATCAAAAACATGAACGGCAATTAATCATGAAAGAACTATTGATATGTACTTACTAATAACTAACTATTCGAGCAACAAAAGTGAACTTCATTATCCATTGCCCTAAAGAAAAATGAAATTGTCTGCCTGTACAACCTCGCCTGCAAATAAATTGCAGTAGAAGAGGTTAAACGTCACGTCACGGTTTACTGGGGCAATGGAAGGAAGGGAGGATGCGCGAAACTTGTAGTTAGAAGAAAACGCGCGCGAGCGTAAGGGTTGTGGATCTTCGGGGCGGCGTTAATTAGCCACGTTCGCTCTAAATTTGTTTCCAGACCCCTGCCATGTCAGACCATCGATCAATGAGACGATGATGATTACTTCGACTTCCCGGGCGTCATTAGAACACCCCGAAGCAATAAGTCGACGGGAAATTTTTCGCTATTCGCGACACGTACTACTACGCTTAGTTGAGTTTTCATTTCTCACGGTTTTATTACCCGTGTGCCCTCTTGAGGAAGCTGCGACAAATGACAATTAAGCGGACGAACGAACGAACGAACGAACGAACGAACGAACGCCGACCCGTTCTATTTATTATCGCTCCGCCGTAATCAGCGTGCTCCTCGAGCGAGCATTAAACCTTTCATACGCGATAAGGGTTGCAATTAAATGAGTTAGTTGCATGCTTGAGATTCAACAGGATACGGCGTTAACTTACGATCGAATGTAACCGTTTAGATAGCTCGAGTTATTAGGCCACTGGAAATGTAAAACTCTGGAAATAGATTTTCCTTTAATAATATAATACTGTAGCTCCTGTTTAAAGCGTTTCATTAACCTTGTGTTGGATAAAAGTCGTATAAAACCCTGGGAAGTAACAGCGGACATTATTAAACGTACTGGTATTTTACTTCGTTGAAAATATTGTAGTATTATATTAAAAGAGAAAATTATTTTTTCTGTGTATTGCATTTAGCACACGGTATTCTGTACCTTTTCTGGGTTAAACATTTTTTGAACTGCGAATGAAATTCGTTTTAAACAATCTACTACGCTGTCTCTAATGAATTTCAAATGAGCTTTTTCGTGTTTGTTTCAATTTAAAATTCATTTATTACAGATGAAGTACTTGTTAACTATTATCCGTTATTTCGAAATTGTTTCCGCGCTGTACAACAATATTCGATTTCAATATTTCCGTGCATAATACAATGTGCTGATCCTGCTAATTAATTTCAAATTATAATATTTCTGTTGTCGAAACTAATAATATACAAATAACAGTTAAATACAAATTTTAATTCATTATATAAAATAAATTCGTTTGATGATCATTTTCATTCTTAAAATCATATTTCAATATTTTTATATATAATTATTCATTACTAACCACGATGAAAAAAATTTCTGTTCAAAATTATGAATTTCTCCCCATCGCGTTTTACACATACAAAAGTTAAATTTACTTTATAAGGACAAGTATGGGTTCTACGTTTTCATCGGAAAAAAATATTAACTGACAAAGTTTGTACAGGGACCTAATAATTACATTATCTAAGTATGCAGATAAATTTAGAGAAATTCTGATGACATCATAAAACTTTTAGATCTTCAGTGGAAATACCCAGAGGCCCTTTCTCGAGGGTACCCTTTCTCCTTGGTAGTGAAATACAGCACACTATAAGTGGCGTGTTTTTTAAACTTTAACGAACCAAGTGAGTCACCGTACCTATCGCGGTACGTTTCGTCAAAATATTTTAGTCCCCCTGGGCAGATTAATTTCGCGTATGGGAAGAAAATATTACACGCCGGCCCGTGGAAAATCTTCGCTCAGATAATGAGAAGAATTTTGGACTGACGGGTATGTTGAAAAAAATGAGCCTGTGAAAATAATTGAACACAATTCTCGGTATTAATATGTCAATCAAGCACTTCGAAATTTTACATCAACTGGCTGATGGGTGACGTTAAAATCCATTCGTCGACGGTAATTTCACGAATATGCCTAATTAAATTCCTGGCTGTCGTTTCACCGGCAGACCGCAGACATCAAATAATTTTTACTATCGAGAAATAATCAGTTCACGTCATTAAGGAAATCTAAAGCGGAACATTGTATTATCTACATCTATACTCAGAAATAAACAGAAACGGAAATGAGAAGTAGGTAACTCCAACATTACTAATGTTACGCGGAAAGTTTACACACTCTGTCCTTTCGATGATATTCTGCTTCAGTAATAATATAAAACATGTACACTTCGTGATATTACGAATACGTGTTTAATTTTAATCAATTTGAAAGCACAGATCAAATATTAAAGATCATTTTTAAATTTTTTCCATTGGTAATTGATAAGCCAATTTCATGCATATTTTACGTAAGAAGTAGATGTCTCGCAGGCAAAATCAACTCCTATTGTAAAATGTGTATTATTGTAGTCTATATCATAATTAATGTCTATTACTAAATTGTTTCTTTATGTAATATAAATGTTTCAGCATTAATGCACTCGCAAAATAGTATAATAAATTTGTAAATAGTCCATGGGAATATCTTAAACCGATAAATCACAAGTGACCACTTGAGAGTCCTTGATAAAAAAAATTTGAGTAATAAAAAATGATTGATACAATTCGAATTAAGGTGGAATTGTTCCAAATCACAGCTTCACCTCCAAGTAGATTATAAATTTATTTGGGAAGCAAAATTACCACATGAGGTTACATTGTAGAATTTTTACATCACTGTCATTTCCGCATCATACAAAACGCTTACAAACATTATGTAATGCAATTAATCATTTTATTTACTACAGCTTTATTAAATACAAGTACTTTTAAGTAAATCTACTTTTAATTGTCTCGATTATTGGTGTGATAATCTACTTTCTCGGTTTCCCTCAGTCAAATTATAACTGTTATGTCATTAGAAGACCCATAAGAGATGTTGAAAAGATTTACGGTCCATTTAAAGATAGAGCCGTGATCAAGGATTGAAAAGGTTCAGAAAATAACCGTTTGAAATTGTTATATATCGGTTCTGACTAAAACAATTATGAAGAACCGAAATAAAGGAATAACCGTTATTGGGTATATCAGTTCCGGTTCCAATTCTTTAGAACCAATATTACATGGGTTCTGTATCGATTCTATAACTGTCATTTTTCGATTATGCATTTCGGTTCTGTACTGAATATACTATTGTGAAAAATAACAGTTATGGAACCGACATAATATTGTAGGAAAAAGAGAATATTTTGTTTGTATAAACAATAATTTCACTACACAACTTGCAATAAAACAATGAATCTAAATAAAATCGCTATTTCGGATCCCCATAACTGTTTGAAGAACCAAAACTGATATCCTAACTCTTTTAGATCCGTGGCCGTGATCCAGAACTCGA
Source organism: Nomia melanderi (assembly GCF_051020985.1). Taxonomy (NCBI): domain Eukaryota; kingdom Metazoa; phylum Arthropoda; class Insecta; order Hymenoptera; family Halictidae; genus Nomia; species Nomia melanderi. The sequence continues at coordinate 2,018,319 of NC_135005.1, forward strand.
GTTAGAAGCAGAAATTTTAACCCTCTGCACTCGGGAGATGACTGTCAATCACCACTTGATTTGACGCAGTAAAACTATAAAATCTGATATTTAATATTGAACTTTGTACAATGCCTCAATACGTGAAATATTGGAATAAAATAGCTTTGTTCCTCAATGTACTTATGATTTCCCTTCGAGTTAATTTCAAAGAATGTCGTCTTCGCCTTGTCAAAAAATGTTAAATATTTCTAGTAAGAAACTTTCGAGGGCAAAGGGTTAATACTCATCGCTACATATTGCAGATAAATAAAAAATGAATGCTGCATATCGTTCATCACCGATTACAATCCGATTTATAAGGATGTTGATGCAAGTATTCGGTCCGAGTATCGCGTTACACGCAGCAGAACGTGAAGGGATTAACGGGACTATAGAGCAACACTTGCTTCCGATTACTTCTGCCCCGTTCAATTACAATTCTCCTTGGAACAGCCGAAACCCGTCTCCCTAACTTGGAAACATACAGCGCCCCTCGAAACTCTTAGACCACTTTAATGGCATGAACTTATTCTGAATCAGATATAGTTACCGCGACAGCAGATACTGCTGTACTCACCGGAACGGTTACTTCCGAACAGTTCGGTTTCTGCGGCACGTGCTTCGTAATTTTCGAAAATTCAATTACATTGCCTGGCTGCTCCGTGACGCATTAATGTTAACGTTTTGGGGATTCAGTTGTTAATGTGGCATAGAATTTTTAAAAGCTGCACTGAACGTTGCTGAGGAATATTTAATTCTTCCGCAGAATGTCACTCGGACAGAAAGCGTACAATGAAAATTACTTTAAATCGAATTATTGACATAAATATTGAAAGCGGGCGTTAAAGAAATAGAATAAAAGAGTAAGATCGTGTGGTCTTTCAGCTATTACGTTTATCACGAAAATGAATTGATAGTAAAATTTTGTTGCAAAATTTATCACATTCACATTTTCATTTATATTTAACAAATCATAGTATAAGTACGTTATGAACTTAATTTTTGAAATATAAAATATGACATAGTGACATTATATTAATAAAAAAAATAAACTTCGATTAAAAACATTAACGGCAAATGCTTCAAGCGATAAAGTGCATTTTGAACATCGCATTTTCCACAGATTTAAAATTAAAAAATCCGCAGAAAAATCAATTATAGCAGCAGCAGTTATAAAATAATGTTTTAAGTTAGAAAAAAAGTTTGACTTAATAATATACTTTGGTTTTGACAATTTGAAGTTTAAATGAAACTACACCAAAGTTTATTTCCAACGTGTGAAGAATGATCGACAAAATTTTTCGATTAACCTAACCTAATTACAATCAGTATTTTGTGCAGGGTATGTATATCCACGTGATCAGCACGGTGGGAACTCAGATGTGTGGTTAATGCCTGAATAGTCGAATGCTATATATGCATATATTAACAGCGAGTACCAGCAGGATATTGCACGATGCTTATACCAGGGGCAAAGGCCCAGAAACCAATATCCTTAATAATGCACAACTGCGACGCAGATAGGCAGTAAATTAAAGTCGGATATCGTGAGGATCGCGAAATGAATTTCGAAATCAGTTGAATTTCCTCGTGTTACGGCTCTTACTGTTGGAACACCGCGCGAAATGTGAACGCTTTGTTGGAACGCGATCGGATTTTCAAAAGCCATTTTAGCAAGCCAGCCCCACCCCGCTGACTAACTAAGGCTTTCGAATCCCCTTTGGGATCGCCGGGGAATGCTAAACTTCCGGTGAACTGATGACGCCTGATTGGCTCGTTAAAACTGTATCGCGAGGTTCAATTTGAATATGATAAATTCGAAGGTACATAATAATGAAACAGAGTCGGAATTGTTAAACGGCCTGGCACTAGACCAATCTTTTCGTTTGGATCACTGTTAAATATCGATAACTTAACTATAACATAATCATTATTTTCGTCTGATTTTAAGTAAATGTTCTATTTTCTAGTAAAATTAAATCGACAGTTATACTTGATTGTGTCTTTCCATTGTTATTGTCTTCCCTATTAGTTTATTCGAAACTGACGTATATTTTCATTGTTTTACTAACAATAAAAATGATTGAGGTCCAAAAGTATTTATACTGCAAGGTGATACATAATTAATATTCCTTTTATTGTAAATAGTTTGGTTTTATTCAGATTGAATTGTAATTTCGAAGAGATTCTGTATTTTCCAACCAAATTTCTCTACATTACTAATTGTTAATCACAAGAAAAACTATCTAATACTTATCTCGTGAAAATTAAGATAATTCTATATTCTGATACGTTTGTGCACATACAATGAAAAAAGGGGCTCGATGTTCACTTATACTTTCTTTTCTCAAATAGCGAGTACAATAAGAACCCATTCAACACTGCTCCGTTTACCACAATTTTTTTTCGATTTCTATATTTTCCATGGATTCACTTTAACGCTATTTTTAAAACTGTTATGCTCACAAAATAAAAATTACAAAATAAAACAACAAAATATGATATACTTTGTTATTCACTATCTTATTTTACATATCCTCACAATTTAAATGTTAAGATGGCCTCGTTTAACGGTGTGTCATTAGCACTTCATATTTTTGGGTGCAGATCCTCGAGTTGAAGGAAGCGTTACTGTACTAACTAAACTCGAGAAGCAGAATAAAACCGAGTGAATGTTAGTATTATGTTATTGATATTACAAAACGATGTAGCTATGTCTGTTGCAACGTTGCTAGCTGCTTAATGGTTATCAGGCTGTACTAACTAAATACAGGAAACAGAATAAAGCCGGGTGAACGTTTGTATTATTTTACTGATATTACAAAACGATGTAGCTATGCCTGTTGCACAGTTGCTATGAGCTTAATTGTTACTAGGCTGCCTCCAGGAGCGTAGCAACGTCGTTCATAGGTTCAAGCTTCTGTAGCACGTATCATTACACCGCGCATCCGATAATGACTGCTTAAGATGGACTTCGAGTGTGCTCGAGGATACAGAAGTTTCTTCCAGGCAGGCGGCAGGAGGCCGTTCGCCCGCCTCGTTAAGATCGTTCAATGATACGTTAAGATCCACTCACGTCGAGTTTCCGCTGGAACATTATAACTACAGTACAAGGACACGATTGCTCGCGCATGCTGGCGCAATTGTCGGATGGAGCGCAATTAATACTTTGTACATGAACGGCTAACAATTCGGTACTTCATAGAATTACACGGGGAATGAAATTCGAGTGGAGCACGCCGGGCTACGCGGCGAACGCAACCTTAAAAACCAGCGACCAAGGTTTCCGTTTCTGGAATACCGAGGGAAGGAATAAATTACGCCTGGACAAGTTGTCGATGTATCCAGCTCGCCAGTGAACTGTTTTTAACCAGGAAGTCTGCGGCGAATGATAATGGAACGGGCTGACAATAGACTGCGTTAAATGTTCAGATAAATATGCACGTTTAGAAATAAAAGAGATTTAACCTGTTAACTCTGGAATATAGTTTGAAAAATCTCTCGTTTTGCGCGAAATAAAATCAAAAAATGAAGTGTGTACTAGTCAAATGCGTGGCGAATGCACCTAGGGTATATTTAAATGAAAAACCAAAGCGAAACAAAGAAGATTTACATGTTTATTTGAAAAAATAAAGAATTCATCGTTGAAAGAGTTAGTAGCATTTCAAGTTTTAAGATGACGACTGAGAAGATAACTTTAAACTGTTACTGCAATTTTTAAGCACTTATATACAAAGTTATGAAATGCATTTATGCAGTTACTAGAGAACGTTTCTTTTGTAAATAATAACTAGAGAAATAAAATTAAAGTGGAAAGACTTCGAAGCTTTTGATAACTAAAATCAAAATTCATTTTGCTTCGTAGTATCATTATCTGCAGCGTGTGTTTTATATAAATGATATTAAAGTATATATAATAAAGAACAGGTACTTGCAACTACATATAATTAAGAACGAGAATGTTATAATTAAGAATGTAAACAGTTAAATCTCTATGCAATTTTTAACAAATTTTCAAAGTAATATTGAAATGTTTATATGTAGTGTTACAATATCTTATTGATTATCATGATTGTTAAATTTAGTACGCGAAGTCAGTCAGTGTCCGAGGTCCATCGAATAGCTCCCCATTGACTTATTCGTGCCATACTCAATCTCTCCGAACAGTTCAATTAAATCCAACCAGGCTGCCCATAAATCCGTCACATATTACGTTCGATCAACATTGTCGTGTTGTAATCGAACGCTTGAGTTGGCAGATATTGTAATCGCAACTGTATAAGACCACCATCTGTTCATGAAGGGGCCTTAAACTAATAACTAACTATATAGGTTTATACACTGTTTTTTACTGTGAACCATTATAACAAATGCGATTTCTTGATTATATATTTGACTATGCTTGAAACTAAAATAATGTTTTTACAAAAGGATTATTGAAATTTTAAACAACCGAAGACAAATGACGCGTTCTTTACCATATTTATTATCTAATTAAAAAGAAATAGAAGCTTCATGCTGAAATTATGACAGTCCTTATTAGGATAAATATAAGTAATGAGTTTTTTATAATTTTAAAGTAAATGGAATGACATTTACGATACTTACTCTAATTTACTTTATTATATAGAGAATTACTTTATAAAATAAGCAACAAAGGGTCTTTTTTCTGTTTGGGAAATATTTACATCTGTAGTTAGGTGTTCCAATTTTTACTTTCACTACTTGCACTACATTTAATTGCTGAAACACATCCTGCACTGGATATTAATAAGTTCTTTTCCACAATATGAATATTTCAAAAGGCGGAAGGTCCATACCAATACGTATAATGATTCACTACTATACTGTCATGCCGAATTTATATATTCAGCTCACTTACTAATCATTCCCACCATATATTTGATTAACCAATTAAAAGAAGAACACGCGAAAAGAATTAATTTTTCGCTTCTCCACGCCAAACCCCTCACTCAAACGGAAAACATTCACGCGCTAGCGAAAGTTGAAATTCCTGTTCCTCGGTGGTAGGGGAGAATATTCGTAGCGATCTCGAAAGATCCTCGGGAGTGCAAACTAAAGGAGGAGCAAGAGGCCCTCGAGTGGTCAGGCTCTCGAAGTCCATGCCGCCGTTGATACGCATCCGTTAATAACGGCTTAAAACCCGACTTTCGAGTCCACTCGAGAATGTCGAAGTTCCCTCCTTCTGGCTCGGGTGGCTCGTCTGCCTCGTTAAAGCACGGCCTGCTAGACGATATCCGAGCCTCGGAGAGAGGTTGGCCAGGCCATCGCTACTTGGAAAGGTAGCGGACGGAAGTAGATTGAACGCCGCCGCTGCCGCCAAATTGCTTTCGGGACTATTCGTATCCACCTGACTGTTTCCAGTGCCGCGACGTTCAACCATCCCCTCCCTGGCCCCCGTCCGCGTTCGCCCGCTCGCGTCGCGAGGACATAAAGGATTGCTCGCGGAGACGTGTACGCGCGATATGCGCGCCGCCCTCGTCAGCACAATCTGGCCAGCGGCCAACACCTCCGGCACTTTTGACTCGTACGGCGTGTACCCGGCGGCGGTTCCGTGTCGGGACTAATGCGAACCGTGGCGTCGATACGGATACCGGCCATTGTGATTAAACCGTTCCTCTTCGAAACGAATTTTTTCGCTTTTTTCCCTTTCGCCGTTTCTTCGTGTTTCCCCCCCTTTTTTTCGTCATTCCAGCGCACACCTTCGTAATGAATTGGTAACGCCACGCGGTGCACGCTGGATGGCTGGCGGACTGATCTGTGTCTACATCTGGCAATGGGTTTAATTGCCGAGTGTCTCGGTGATGACGTTTTTGGCGGCCAGTTGACGGGAAATCGATGTCAGCTTTGATATCGTTAACTGCTGGATTCACGCCCCCTGTCGGGTTAATCCATTATGGTGTGCTGTTCTTGAGACGCGGTGTAAGTACCTTTTTTAGCGAAGATTGTTAATGAGGGGTTGACGATGATTGATCAACCACTAGGTTCGTTCGTGAAACGTTTCTTTCTTTTTATTGTTCGTTCTTTATTTGCTAGGTTTAAATTGTTTTAGCGACTGACGTTATTAGCGACGATGATTTGTCCTTTTCTTAGTGAGAAATGAAATTCTTTGGAAATTATAAATTAGTAACTCTTTCATTTGTTTGATCTCTTGTTTTGTAATGATAAATTGAATTGATCATGTAGGTTTTTAATTGAATTGGATTTTGTTGTTGTTAACGTTAAACTTTAGGAGTAAATGTATGTTTACAATAAGCACTACATTACTTTGCATGGTATTATCAGATTTTAAATAAAATGAAGACTTCATTATATTAAATTATTTGCGTGAAGATCGCAGTCTACATTTAACCGGTGATTCCACAAATTTCGTTATATCTAGATTGCGAATCTTTATGCATTTATTTACGAAACCTCTAATTAGAGGGAAATTCGTGTACTTTATTAAAACGTTCAGTAAGTTGAAAAACATATATAAAGTGCATTACAAATTATTTAATATTCAGAAATTATTTATGCTATATAAGTAGAATACATAGAAATCACAGTTTATTTGTATCGTTACGAAATGTTGTTATCTTCTTTCATTAATCGTTAACTATACGCTAGATTCGTTAATTTTCCATGATAAAGCTTAAAACAAAGCAAAGTATTACAGATATTCTACGTTAAAAAGATATGGATCGATCACATTCATGCGGAATTATGAAGCAAAATGCAAACGAAAGTCGCTTTCTAAAGTCAGTGTACGTCAAAGCGGCCTGACTTACGAAGACACGTAACACAGGGCAGGGTTATCGGTCACGAAAGTGTTAAGCAGCTGATCGCACGAAACCAGCTCAATTTGCGCCAATTGTACACAGTCAGTCAGGATTGTAAATTAAAGGCATTTCGTTTGTCGAGGCCCGTCGACGTACCCTCGGTTCATTTGATTCATTCTCTGTGCCTACGAATGCACGAAAGGCGTCCCGCTGGGCTCTGACCTCTGATTGATCGAACGCAAATATGCTGCGAGCATTCCATTGGTAAAGTTGGTGTCGTCGTCATTACGAGCTTGCTGTAATTAACTACCAACAGGCAAAGACAATAATTGAAGCATGCTATTGCATTCCTACATAGAAAAATATTAAAGATTATCGGTATTCCACGTACGTAATTTGTATAAAATACTGGAATGCTTTAAAAAGCTTGTCTGCTGTAATTGATTATTTTTTGTACAATATTTATACAAGTGTCTTATTTGTCATAGTCTTTACTTTAAATTTGTTGTGTGAAATATTAATAGTGAAATATTCGTAGATATTGTTTACAAAATTTTATTTTGTTCTTCGTTTAAAACAAGTATCTCAATTAAGTAATATCAGTTTCCGATTTAATACTTTCACGCAACCTTTTGAATAAACAGCACTGTTTATAATTTTAATGCACAACTAATAATCGATAATAATATTATTAATGATAATGTTAATAATAATAATAATAATACTTATATATTTAACAAATGTAATTAAAGAAACATGATTAAATAACAATTATAAATGAGTAAACTTCGTTACTTTTTATTCCTTATTCTTATTTACACAATGATTACTATAATTAATCAAATATGTTTATACTACAAACAAGACTGGTACTGTTTTTTATTCTAGATTTGATTAAAACTTAAGTAACAAATGTTCAAGTCAAACCCATTTAAATAGTTTCAGTTACTAAAAAATATTACACAGTGTCTTTCCTTCACTTCACGCTAATGACAAGGGTGTCACATTTTTTTCAACAGCAAGACTTAATACGGTAGATATGTAATCTCCATAATAATTGTAACAATAGATTATTTTCAGTTTCTTCAAACATTCGTTATAATATTCAAGTAAAACTATTTATTTTCAAAATCATTTCGAATATTCAATGCTTTGAAGGTACCAATAATTGCAAAATAAAGAAATCAAAACCCGTCATTGTAACTGGTACGTAATTTTAGTATTAAAAAAAATACGAATCCAACTGTGTCGATAGAAACTCAAAAACTGTTGGTCGTACAAGTAAGGGCAAAAATATTGATCGTAGATCGTTTAAGGTTTTTCTTTTTTATGTCTTTTCCAGTAAGAGTCCTTTCGAACAACCCTCTTCAAGACCTCACTCTGTCAGGTTCCAATTTTCGTAGTGAAAGGTCGTATCTCCGTAGTGTCATTTCAAATAAACTGTATTATTTGCTGTATAAATTGTACGTACATACATATAAATCAACCCAAATCCATAATCTCTATAGAAACGTGACCCAAAAAACATGATAGGATTGAAAAATGTAACACCACTTATCGAACTATCCCCGCGCTTGATGCAAAGAGGAAAACACAGCAATTAGGTAATGCTACGTAAGACCTCGTAAACCGATCATAATTTCAAATATCTTGAACCACGGCGTGTCGGGTGCAACGTGAGGATACCGGGATGGCGGCCCACTTAAGTTGACGTAGTGAGGCTGAAATTGCGAGCGACGCGTACAGTTTTATTGGAAATAATGGAAAATAAGCAACCCCGCTAAGAGGATGGGGTTCGCGGGAGAAGTTATTACTGCGTTACAACGGCGGAACCCCGTGGGGCCGAAGGATTGTCGAGGACGTATCGTACGAAATTCAACGAAAGCAACTAGACGCCGCCACCGGTATCAACCGCGTCGGCGGGATTTACTCGTCCGTAAGGAATTTTTATTAACCGTCTGCCAGACCAAGGAAATGCCATTCGACTAAGCGGTGGCTGTACATCGAGGAATAAAAAGTAATTTTATTATCCAATTGCAGGCTACGTATCGCGACAATAATCCGGGGGCGAGGAGCAATCTTCCGAAAATATTTACCGGGGAAACGCGTAAAAGACAACGGTTGCATGGAAGGCAAACATTGCGGCGAGCGGGTCTCTCAGCTCGGAAAGGTGCCTCCCCTCGTTCTGATTTAACGTGTTCGCATATCGTATTCATAAATCGATACACAAGCGAACGTGAGGTCGGAATTTATGAACAGGAATGCATATTGAAGAAGCGCTGCTCTTTCTTACCTTACTTTCTAAAGCCCTGGAATCACATTGTTATATCATCCGGCTTCACGTACCGGAATGCGTCCCCAGCTACGAGAGCTGTGGATTAATAATACATAGGGCAAGGTGTGATTTTGGAAGGAAAATAAGCCAGAAATAGGGAATAGAATTTTCTCGTTCGATGCTTCTTTTTAGAACAAATTAAGATTAAAAATCTGTGAAACTCGCGTACAGTTTGCTCGCGATATGATCTTGATAATGTGTCTTATTATTGGTAAATATAAATGCAAATGTAGATGTGAATTAGTGAAATTATTCGTTGTTTCAGTTTAAATTATAATGATAAATTGTTATACACTTTACCTACCAGACAGTTATTAATGGGCACATGCTACGTACAATAACTACTATATATCATAGAACAGTTCAATTATTTTATTCAACCCTTTTGTCTCTGAATATGTATTTTTTTTTTAATATGAACTTTGTGAAACAAAAATTAAGGCTGCGTACTAATCAACGAAAACATATTTACTGACTGCTGATTCGCACTTAAGCTGTCAGCCATAAGCAAAGATCCCTCTGCGGAACAATTTTCCTTTATTTTGGGCGTTTCCTAGCTTTCCTGTAATTTAAAATTGTCGTGGTACCTATGTGCATCATTGAAGGATAGTTATCACAAAAATAATTAGATTTTATTGTTTAAGATGATTTCTATGTTCAGAATTGAAATGGCTATTGTTATTAAGAGGTTTACTAAAAAATCCTTAAGTATTAATCATTAATCTTCAATACACTGTTAAATAATTAGTAGATAAAGCGATAATAAAAGTTATGGTAATAAAAGTATTATTTACACCTATATTCACATTGACACTATCTATTAATACATATTTAACCCTCGGATGGCGGTGACAATCTTGAAATATCACATTAACAAGAACAATGTACCTTATAAAAACACATTTAAAAAAGTATCTAAAATATTGACGAGTAACTTTCTTTGAATCGTCTAAGACATCGCTGTTCATGGGGTTATCCAAAATGTCCTCCCGCCGAGGATTAACCTACAGTTTGTATCCGAGTTCTAATTACATTACTTGTATATTAACGGGATCGGAACTAATACAACCAATTACACGTGAATATTTAGTTTATCCAGTTATTTATTGTATTCTATCTGATGTAAATATTTCCTGCTCTCCTTTATTGACAGTAAACGTACCGGCACTGCAGCTACCAATCACATTTTTCTAAAAGGAATATACATGATTGTTAATTTAATACGGAAATAATGCACAAAATAACTTTTAGATAATGAGAAAAAGATTACATATTTTTATTTGTTTTTAATGAGAACGGAAAACTGTAGATGCATTTTTTTGTTTAGAAGTACCGGTCATTTGACCGGGCGTAGTACGTGTAGTGTTAATACTCCATTATAGTATTTCAAAATCCGAGGTGTGCTACACATTAACCCGTTTGCATCATACGGAAAGGTGGAAAATTTGTCTTTATCGCCAAGAATGTCTTTTATTGCATCAAAATAAAAATGGTTTAAAATGTATAAAAAATTAAAAATAGAGTGGCGTAAACAAGGAATTTATAATTTTATTTATCGCAATAGAGTTAATACACATATACATGCTTTCTTTGATGAAGTAGTTTCAATTGATATTGGAAAATGTTGATCAGTAAATCTTTATGGTAATGATGAACATGGCGTAACTATTCGTGTTTTCGTTCATATGCGCTCTAAGTATACTGTCCCAAAAGATGGCGCGCATATATGCGTTCCGGTGATACAGACCAAGAAAAAACCGCGCATATATGCGCTAATAATGCAGATGGTTCAAACGGGTTAAGACTGTAAAGAGTTAAGTGTACGTGAAAGAGGAGGAGGAAATAAAGCACAGCTAGACGAGCGATAGAGGGGAAAAACAGAGAGGGGAAGAGCGAGCAACGAGTAACAAATATACGAATAGGTAGGTTCGGCGGTTCCTCCGATAATTTCAATTTCGATGGAAGTTTCTATTTATTCCCAAGCTGTATCGGTATTCGATTAATAACTATCGGCCGCGAAGTAATACGATAACCGAACCGTCGGAGGAAGTACCAGCGGACGAAAGATAAAAGCCCTGTTCCATAAGTCTAATGGGCAATGACGCGCGATAAGATTATCGGAATAATGTAACGTGAAATTGCATTAAATTTAACTCGATATCTGTCGCGCTGAAAAATGCTGAAATAGTAGCCAGCGAAATCGCAGCCCGCTAATGTCATGCTTTTCTCTTCCCTCTGTCTCTTGCGGCTGAGCTATACATTTTTTTTTTCTTTTAATCGGAACTCTCGGTCAGGATCCCCGAACAGAAAAATATTTCATGGCTGATGCAACGTTATTGCCCAGGCGGCCGACTTAATTTTGTTAGTGAACTATTCACGGAATTCATAGCGACAGCATACAGTCAGTTTCCACAGGAATTGGTCTGTGTACCAGAGATAGTTAATTTTTGTTGACTGACTATGAGCTTTGTTTCGTAACAACATTTTCTATGCTATTTGATTGGATAAAAAGAAATTCCGATCTTCGATAGTCGAATATTTCAAGGTTTGTATAGAGATTTTGGAATTCATGGTTACACTATAAATTATTTTCAAGTGTGTATACATGCTGCACTGTTGTTTAATGATTATACGCTTGCTACCTGTGCTCGTTTAATTATAATTTAATGCCTTTTATGCATTCGTGTCGTATATAAGTGAGTAGAGTTTGAAGCAGAGGAATGTTCATGTAAATTTTTAAACGTTGTTAATTTATATTCAACTTATTAAAATTCTTAAGGGAAGAACTTAGTGTCTGCTTAACCATCTTTGATTGAAGTTACTACGAAAAATCTTGATCTTGGTTGCATATCCGCCGTCTGTTCATAATTTCCACCTAGCTACATAATAATGAGAAGAAAGTAACTCCGGATTTCTTATATAAATTCAAAATCATTCGGGAAGCAGTGGAATGAGTTCGAAGAATCATGTATTTTGTAGAAATGATTTCACTGAACATGAAATGCAACATTCGTTTTAACAATTTCATAATGATGATAAAAGTTTCAAAGAAAGAAAGATGTGAATTTAGATTTCAAAGGTTTCACTAGTTCTAAGAACTCGAATTAATGAAGTAAGAAAACTTGCATTCGCAAAAAGTGTATAAATCTTAATGCCCCTTAGTTGGGTTGAACCAATTTGCTACAATTAAGTGTATGGATCCCTAAGCTTCAATACTGTGCGTGAAGGTCGCAATTTATTTCCAGGCAGCCTAATATTATTTTAAGGTATGATACGGTGCAAGGACATTAAGTATTCAGTGTTATATTTGCTGTATTTGGATCCCTCAATGCATTTTTATTTGTTGCCTGCTACTGTAGCCTAGCCTTGTTTAGTATGCGCTTCTCAGATCAGAGAGCTTTCCTTACTTTACATCTGTCAAATCCCGTACTCTGTCTCGTATGGACAAGGTACAGACGAGAACAGAAGCGCAAGTCTCTACCTGCATATAAACAATATTGTTGGCTAAATCTACATGTAGACTCTACTTTTTGTATCTACTGTTGTTCTAAAATATTTTCATATTTGGACCCAACGTTGGCTGTGAAGCTGTGTAACTTTAAGACAACTTTTTAAATAAAATTTAAAATCATATTATTCGCGTCGTGTTATACTACTGCATAAGAATCATATGTATGTTGGCATGGTTATAAATAATGGGATAAGCACTGCATCCAGAAATTGTTCTAGAATTAGAGAAATGATATTGAAAATTGGAAACCTCCCTGGTAAAAACACTCATTGACGTACATTAATATAAATTATAGTAAATAAATTTGAGCCATTGAACACGTACTTTAAAAACAAGTATATAAATTAATATAGATAGTAAACAAAACAAAGAACATGCAAATTGTAAAATAGATATCAAAAGGGAATCAGATGCAACAGATACGGTAGAAAATGCCAGTTATCATCAGTCATTCGTAAATCCATATAAATTCTACAAAAAGCTATTTCTTCCGTCTCCTCTAAGATGCTAGACTTGAAATTAAATTTATTTGAAGAAACTGTTTCCATTATTACGATGAAACTCGCCTGTAAACTGATTCCCGTGCAAAAAACTGAAAGCATAAACGAAACGTACATCGATGTAAGAAAATTACATTGGATCGACAACGATGTTTAGCGGTACGAATTGAAGACTCCGCCTGTCTGGGCATCCTCTTTGAATTCCAACCTGGAAGAGACTTTCTCCGACGAAAAGTGTCTTATGAGTTAGTGCATTTAATAGAGTATGCTCAGGGCTATACGTGGTCTGTGGCTCTTGAAACGGTATCAGCCGTTAGTGGATTACTTTGCCCCGGTGAAAAGAGCTTTCCGTCCTTTTTGACCGGACTCTTTGAGAGACTGTTTGAAGAATTCAGATTTCTATGTATTTTGTGTGCCTGCATTGAGCCCCGTTTATCCCCCGGATGGACTATTTGAATGCAAATTTTAAAGGGTTCGCGGAGCAAACACATTATGAATCATTCTCTATTAATCACGGTCGACTACGTTGCATACAGGGGGACGCTGAATGAAACACGTAATTAAATTATACATTTAATCTCCGTAATTAAATAAATTCACGGTCCCGGTAATTTTCCCGATTAATTTCATTTCCGGATGAAAAGTAAGAATTACTGCTTTGTGTTACTCTAAATGTGAACTTCCTTTAAATGAGTTTGCTACATTGAATATATATTAGAGAAATTCTTTTCCTTCGGTACATCTGTTGGAATGACGGTGATACAAATTTTATGCAAAGTTTAATAGTTTGAAAGAATTGAATGATAATAATATGATTATAGTATTAAATATAAATATAAATATATTTACATATTTATATAGTTGTATTTATGTATGACAGTAAATTGAACCAGCCGCATGACCATTTCTGAATTCAATGCTTTCTTTACATTGCACATCTTTGAACCGATATACTTGTACACATCTACAATCATTCATTCCATAGTTGTCTGAATTCTTTTAATAAATCTTCTCTACTTCATTTAAGCAACTTCGATATTTATATAACTGAATGCGATTCTTCATGTTATAAATTTCACTCACATACAGTCTCCATCCAGAATCTATATTTAATATTTCTTATATTTTCTTACTTACTAACCTCTCTTCTCGATCTATTATTATATACCCATTCTCCCCAGTCTATGATGCAAAATAAGATAGATACAACTTAAAATGTTCCGCGTTTTGTTTCGAGGTATACCACAAAACCGGATTGCTCAGACAAAGCCTATAGTTGACGCGGTCGCATCTGTAATCTACTTATCACTCTATCCTTTTCATCAACGCAAACTTTACACGTTGAACAAGCCACAAGACAGTGCCTTTGTTGCCCGCAAACCCGGCCGCCATTATCGCCGAAAAGCAGCGCGAATCGCGGTCTGTGTAAGAAAGCTCGAACAAATAACATCGGAACGAATCGCCGACAGAGAAACCACCTGCCGTGGAGCATCTTCATCGGTGCCGGTGCTCTTTCCTGTTTTCCACGTACCACTGACGAAAGATAGATCCGATATCTTCGCCGTGCAATCACGCCGCGGCACGGAGTCGGCAGCTGTTTTATCGGCTCTCTGATATCTAACTTCGGCAACGAAAAGAATCACAATCGTACCGAGCCATGGATCGATTCGCGCGCCACGGCTATTGGAAATAAACCGATAAGAGCGGTAAAAGCTGAACCGAAGGCGGACTGGAACCGGCCTGAACTTTGAACGGGCGTCGAGAGCTTGCGGATATATTTCGATGACCGCGTCCATAAAGGAATATCCGTTTCCCGGACTCGTTCCATACAATGTCCGACCCGCGTCATTGATTCTTCCTATTCCTTTTTTTTCGGGCTCTCCCTTCTTCTTCGTTTCTTTTTTTTTGCTTTTTCCGTCGATTAAGAGCTTTTTAGCTCATTGAAGCGGCGACATTATTACTATCGTTGTCATTGCCGCGATCCGTTCCTCTTGTTACGCTTTGGGCTTCCGTCGAGGATTGCTCCAATTCGACGGTCGAACAGAGTGGGTAATTGGAAGTATTGTTGGCGCGCCAAAGTGATTTCGCTAAGTCCGTGTGACCAAATTTTTTAGTTGGTCCTGTGTAGGGGTGTTGTAATGACTGAAAGGTTACGTGCTTTTTGGGCTAGGTTTCGTTTCTGTAGTATTTGGAGGAATATTGACTCGTGAATGCAATTCTGTGGTGTGGAATGACCTAATTATAATTGATACAAAGAAGTAAATGTATTAGTATTAATTTCTAGTTTTTACTTCGATTTTTTCTTGATGCCTGTTTGTAAAGATTTTGCCATGTTTGCGCAATATTAACAATAATATCTACACTAAGCAATGGAAGTAATTAACTTAAAATTTTGTGTATAAATTATAAGAATGAATACGTAACAATTTATTCAATTATTATTTGGTCGATTGGCACGCTTGAGAAAAAATTAATTTGTTTAATCATTTTTGCCAAAAACTTCTTCATGTTTTTCATAGTTATAAAACAAGGAATTCTAAATAAATCATTTTCATCTGACAGGTTTTGTATTAGTGCTTGTTTATAATTATTAGACTATTGGTTACAAAGATCTCTATACCATAAAAAATTTGAGCACATCTAAAGTTTGAATTTTAATTTTTTAATCAAAATCTTCATACCAGAATCTCTTTTTATTTCCAGTTTTTGTGAATTAGTTTATGTAAATTTATGTTTGCATACAAATATACAGTCTAACTATATAATACGCACTAACAATTTCGAAGATTGCGCGGGGAAAGCATTTCGTGAAAAATATTCCACTATATTTTTAATGGAACTGTTCCACCAAATTGCTCCAGTGTATTGTTACACACATATAAGGAAAGAAACGAGTGCGGGGAAAGAAATGGTGGCAATTTTGAACTAAAATGGTAATTGAAGTATCCGGGTTCAGGCACGTCGCTCTTAATCGGTTTTACGTCTAACTGCGTACATTTAAACGATTGCTCGTAAAAACAAGCGCTCTCTGTCCAACGGTAGGCGTTCATTTCAACTGTTTTGCGAATCGTAGCCAGTTAGCTTCATCGGATTAAAGTGAAGCTGCTGTTGCGAATGAATCACATGGAAAAGAGGATGACACGAACTGGGTTACTCGCCGATGACAGCGGAAATATGTGGTTCCATTCGACGAGAATGGGATTCGGAAGATAGGTATATCTGACAATGAAGCAGATAAGATGAATCTTTTCCGATATTCATGTTGTTGCTGGGTAAAATATGAATGATGACAAATGTAATTTCGACAGAAACATGTGACAGTTTTCCTATTTCAATATTCCACGCCCTAAATATCACGAAAATCGAAATATTTAATGACAAATCGTGGTAAAACAATTGATAAAAACAGGATTAAATACTTTGTGAGAGGATTTGTAAAATGTACTTGTTCTACATAACAGCAAACATTACGAACATCAACAAAAATTGTATTTAACAATATCTCCCTGTATAAATCCTTTTTGTGAAATTGGGAACAGCACGTAATACCAATTTCTATATGTGTAATGTATTCGTATGACGACAAATTGATTGTAAATATACGTTTCTATAAAACGTGACTGGTGACTGAAGTGATAAACAAAATGTTAAATATAATGAACAACCGTCCCAATCAACCGTTATCAACCTGCGTTTAATTGGAATATCAACAAGTTTTCCTTCTCTGTCAATGTACCAAAATGGTCGTCTTTTAGTCTTTCAAAACTGAACGATTTATTACCATTTTTTATGCTTTCAAATCCACTCTCGAATATGTAGTACAGTGGGGCCCCAATTTACGTCATTTTGCAGTTACGTCGTCTCCACATAACACGGTGGTCAATTGTTTGTAACCGATATTTCTCACTCTACGTGTTTAATTTGAACTGACAATGAGTCACGTTGAGCCGTTCATAGAATCCGCGACAATAAGCACGAGTTCCACATGGAGTGTCATCTTCGACGCGTCCGCTTCCGCGTTTCTTCTTTCGCTGTTCAATTGTTATGTACGCGTCCTTTCTCGCACCCGATGATCGGTTAGTCTACTCATAAAATATTGTATATTTGACTACTCATCAAGTGATTCGTTTATTTTGATTATTAAAGTGAATTCATCTCCTCGTCAGGCTTTAATGTGCATTTATCTCCTCATCAAATCTGCTTGAAATTTAATCGAGTAAAGAATTTATCGTGCGATAAATTAATTTTATGATGTCTTCATGGGCAAATAATGTCAGGTTATATAGTTTCTACTCAGTTTAAGAACCTATGGAAATATATTTACAGTAAACATTAGGTACACAAGTACAATCAATCGAAAATTAAGGCCATTACTTACGTATGTGTAATGGCACCACAGCGTTAAATGTCCTCATTCTTAAATTATAATATCAAAAGAAGAAAGACTAGTGGAATGCAGGGTTTTCAAATTAACTAAAAAATAAATTTGCCGAAAACAACTGTGACGACGTTTCTTAAAGATAAATCTACTTTAATAACAATACGTATTAAAATGTATTTTAACAAAAACGTATTTTAATGGCAATAAGAAAAGGTCATCCAGTACGTTTCAGTATTATTCGTGAATATCGTGATCTCTTTGATTCTTCGTAAACGTTCGTCAAATGTAATCTGTTTTATTATTGGTATACATTTAAAAGAAAATATGTATGTACATGTATTTATCAGATTAGGAGATACATTTTCTTACATTCTATCCTATGTACCCCGATTTACGTTCTTTTCAACTTACGCTGCCCACTCCAGAATCAATTATGACATAAATCCGTGGCCTCGCTGCATCATAACAATAATCTAATAACCCTACGCAAACTGCTCGAAAATATTTCTCTCCATACCAGAGGTCCTAAATCCGTTAACAAGTTAAACGATTCTACGCGCAAAAAGTTCCTTCAAAATTGCGAGACACGCGGGTCCCGGTGATTCCCATAGTAACGGGAAATCGGGAGCACGCGCGGGTAGCGGCGGTGGCGGCGGCGGCGCTTTGAATGTTTTTTGTTTCCCTGCCTCGCGGTTGTCCGAGGTTCGTTCAATTTCCTCGGTGGAGCTTTCGTGTGCGTCAAACGGTCTCTGCATTGTGCCGCGGAACATGTTTCTCGATCAAACAGATTTCGCGATACGCGTATAAACAAAACATTCAATCAAATGCGCCGTAATGGCAATTTTCTAGGAGACCTGCGATCTATTTCACGGTACGCGGTTTTCGGCGAATTGTTTACGTGGAAACAGATTAAAACAACACGGACGGAGGGCAAAAAAGACGGTCGCGGAAAATAAACGCGGCCGATTCCCCTCGCGGAAGATACGACAGCCTAATTGCCTGGAAAATGTCTGCTCGCGAACATGCTCGCGCAACTCGTGACGTGTGGTCGCCGCGTGTACTGGGACACGTCCGGTTCTATATTTACGTATGCGAGCCATCGGCTATCGCGCAAAATGACGCATTGCTAATTCGATGTTTCGCGTGGTCGATCGTTTGATGACAAAGAGGAACGACATTGCACGAAGATTTACTTTGATTTTCCTTTGTCGACCGTTTTCAATGACTTGAATCGATTGTAGATACTTATCCGCGAATATAAATCTTCCGATGTTATTCTATACAAACGGAAATTAACAAAGATTATTAGCTTCTTTGTTGAAGGTTTCGAGAAGTGGAAAATAAGCTATAAATTTCATGAAATGTTGTATATTTCATTGACGAAGTTGGGAAATATACAATTTTCGTTGGTACTAATTAGACTGTGAATCTTTATACGAATTCAAATATTTGAGAATGTGACCAGAAAAATAAGATTGCGATCGAAAATAGTTTTGGGTAAAATGTATTGTAGAAAGCACTACACTTTGAATATTTCATATACTTTTTCATCTTGCGTAAATTCAATGTTTTTGGTCTTTCAGAAGTTCCCATAAACTCATAAAAATCCGCAGTTTAGTAATAACAGTAATATATTTTGTAGATGGAACATTTCATTTGCATATTTATTTTACTTGTATACGAAATTGAAGATGATGGGTCACTAGACTCGACATCACAGGAATTCGTCCTTTGTCAAATTGTGTCATATTCTATCATTTTGCACCGTAATAGAATGCAGTCGTTGCACTCGCTACTCTAATTCATATTCGTGTAACAAAAAAGGACATTGAATGTTGCAGTCCTTTACCATCCCATGGGAACTTCAACTGTAATTTGCAATTTGCAAGCAAATTATCCATTGCTGACTCATAGTTCCTTTCACACTATTTGCTTCCGCAATAAGTAGAATACGATGCAACAGTAAAAAATTTTAATCCTTGTTTTCAAAGTCTCAATAAATTTTGTGAGCACTTGCTTATACCCTTTTCCATCAACTGAAAGGTGTGGAATCAGGCTGTGGTTGTCGTGACTTATACTTTTAAAAAACCCTCCATATTTATATAATTATTCTGTAGTTAAATATATTTTACAACAGAAGGTCAATTCGATACTTTTTATGAAGTATTTAACCCTTTGCATTGGAGAGGTGACTCTCAGTCACCATTTAATTTGATGTACCAACGTTATAAAGTCTTATATATAGAATGTTAAGCTTCGTGTAATCCATAAATATGTGGAATATTAAAATAATAACTTTGTTTCTAAACTTATGCATGTTCTGTCATTAAGTTCGCTTTAAAGAAAGTCCTGTATAATTGATTGGAAAATGTTGAATATTTGTAACAAAAAGCTTTCGAATGCAAAGGATTAAAATAAGTATTAGGTTGATGCATAAAATTTTGGCGTCTTTTGTATGTGCTTAACAAAAACATTGTTTCCTTCAAAACAAACAACATTTATTTTTAAAGTATTATAATGTGTATAAAGAAAGCTTCTTTCTTCGTTTTTACATAGTTTTGGTTTAGGTAACGAACAGTTGAGAACTTGTCTTTTTATTTCTGATAAAAAGACGCCAAAACTTTTACATCAACCTAATACTGCTAAGTATAAATTAAAAATTCTTCCCCGAACAAACTTCATATTAGTCCTTCTTTTAATGTAAATATTGAATACGAATAAATCACTGAATGAATCAAACATGACGTGTTGTAAATTGCCGTACTGATTAAAGTATATTTTGCAGCGTTTCTGAATATTCCTACCCTTTTGGCAAAGTCTACTGGCATAACGAAACTGTTTACAGTGGAAAGTTTCTCGAAGATTACACGATGCATCATTTCGTTAATGTAAAATACGACCTAAAGGTTTCGCTACAAAATTTACCGACGAGAAAAGTGTTTAGACGGGAGAAAGTTCTCAGCAGATTGTCCGATGTTCCATTTCGTTGATGCAAATTCAATTTGGAAGGCTCGTGAATCAAATTTGTCTGCGAGGTACGTGCTTAGAAAAGAAGTTTCTTGTTTAAAAACAAATTCGTGATAGAAAATTGCTGAAAGTTTCATCTTCCAGACATTTATAGACCGTATGCTCATAATTAATTAGTTTCGTAATTTTAAAGTCATTTGAAGAGACTAAAAAAGAGGGCGAAGTTTGAAATTACGTATATTTCGAATTTTAAACGTTGAAGGAACTGCGATAGGAAGTTTCACTGCAGTAAATGCGAAATGAAGTGAGTAATTGTTGTTTCACGGCGGAAAATAAAAGTCGATAATTGGACTTGATCCAATGCTCCGCGGTGCTGGAAAACTGACTGGACGACTATAGGCGTCGACGAAACGACGTCAAATTAAGCGCTGTCTAGGCAAACTTAAAGTTGCCAAGAAGTGGAAGGCGATCCGTCAAAACTTTAAACTCGATATTCGCGGACGGCGCCCCCTTCGTTAAAAATCGTCCCGATGGTACTCTGTGTCAAGAAGTTGAAACGATTTTTCGAACATTTAATTTGAATCACCGTGTTCAGCCGATAATAGCTAAGGGATCCAATATGTGTTTGATAATCCCACTTTAAACCAGTGTTATTGTATGTCGAGCACTCCAATTACCTAGTAAGCACCTTAATACAAGCACTTGACACGTTTCTGCGTAAAATAGAGAACAATTGCGCCGCTGTTTCTGGAAACGTTCGTAACTCTGCAATAAATAAAGTCTGACGAGACCATTTTTTCGATAAATTGATAAATTTAAAACGGAAACTTTTGATTAGAATAAAATAAATTAAATTTTAAACTAACTGTAAAGAGAGACAACGAAATCTTTTATAGAATTCAATTATTCTTATTATCAAAGTAATTAATGCATATCGCGTAATAGTTTATTGTTAATAATATTTTTTTATATCATCTTATGTTACTGCTATCGTCGTGGTTGTTGTTTTTTCGTTTGAAATATTTCCTTTGAAGAGAAGCTTTTATACGATCGATACATTGACTCGGTTTCTAAGTAGAATTATTTAGGTTAGTAGCGGTACACTGTTTGCAGCCCCGAAAGTTGGAAGCAATAGCTTACAGGTGTCACGGACTAGACCAAAAGAAACTTTCCTTTGACTTTTACAAGTTAAAGATTATTAAATCATTTTACAACGAAAGCGGAACTGACTGAACATATTTTTCCAGCAATAAACGCTCGTAAAGGTACCATTTGGTCGTGAAACTTGTTCGATCAGACAAACTACAAAAATAACGTGTCCACCTCTCTGTTAGAAAAAGAAATACGTGGATTCTCCTTTTAGTAAATAAGTTCGACAGTTAAAGAAAGCTTATCTCGAGACTTCCATAAAGCGACACCTTTCTCTAAAAGAATTATACGATTACTCAAAACGATATTACAATTTCGAAGATAGCAAATGAAATAATTTCATCCGAAATAAACACGTTTACTCCATACATTAATAGTAAACTAATAACATTAAAGTAAACTTATAAATATTATACAGGGTGAGTGGCGAAACGTCACGATTCTAAATAAAATATGTACTGCATGAAAAAACGTTTCGCACAAAAGTTGTACAGTTATAAAGGAGACATTCAATAGTAATATCGGTTCTATGCTATTTCACTGTTTTATGGAGATATGCAGGTCACGTTCATTTTTTTAAATGGAATGACTATATTTTCTTTTTAACTTCTGGTAAAGCAACAATTCTGCATAAAAAATCATTATACTACGCAGGATTTAAAACGAATAATTACTGAGACATTCGCAAAATAATTATCCTGCGATATAAGGCATGCTCATTCATCGTTATATTTGGAGGACAACTTTGTTTAAAATGACAGGTAATGTTGTTAAACACGATCCTAGTTATTAGATATTGTCGATATGAAATATCACCTAAGATTAGTAATGATGAAAGTCGTATAGAGAAAAGTACAGTAAAACTGCATAAAACGCATATTACTATTGAATGGCATTTTCGTAACTGTGCAACTTTTCTTGGAGACATTTTTTCATACAGTACACATTTTATGAGTTATTTAAAATCGTCATATTGCATAACTCACCCTATATATTTATTACTAAACTAAAGCATAAAGAAATTTGAAAAGAAAAAGAAACTATTTCATTCAATTCCATTCTTTCTTTATACACAGCTGTAACAATGTCGACAATATTTATTATCTTAAAAAAGAACCTTTTTCTGTCATAAGTATATTTTTCTGAATGCATTCATAAGAATTCGAATTTAAATAAATAGCCGCAGTTATGTCTGTGCCAGATTCCAAAATTACATTGAATCAAGAGACCACCGAAGCTGAATGCCTAAACCCGTCGGTTGTATGTAACCAGAGGGTAAGAAGTCAACGCCCGAGTTTACACCGGAGAAGTTTCGGGCGGCGCGTCTGTGTCTCAATTAAAAGACGAGTGACTCGTACATCATGAAATTTGTCGGTCCCGCAGATATCGCGACGGTAACTCGCAACAACGAGACGCAGTCGGGGTATTTATCAGGCCGCGGAACACGTGACGCGGAAACTGACGGAACCGTAATTCGATGTTTCGCCGCAGCTCTAATCTGACGGAAGGAAGAGCCATCGCGTCTTCCGGGAGTTAAACGCTAGTTAGACGCGCTTAACATCCGTGGGAGGACTCGTCGAAACTTTAAACTCGATTCGTATACGACAGTCGTCGCGGAATTCGTTACCGAACCTTTGCTTCTCTACGCGTGTGTTCGATGCACTCTCCTCCGCCAAAACAACTTCTTTTTTGTATACTTCAACGATACAGCGATCAATTACATTGGGTCATCCCATGAATAATGCTGTTTCTTATATTTCTTGCATTTTTAAAAATAAAGGTAAACAAAATTGTTTTTAAAGTAGTTCTATTGTACAGACAGACAATTTATAGGCAATGAAGGAGAATATGTTTTAGATTAAAAACAGATTTGTTTATTTTTATTTTTTTAAATAAAAGAAATATAAAAAACGCATTATTTATAGGGTGATCTAATAATTCTTTATAATGCAGTACGTTTAACGTCTATACATTTTTTCTAATGTTCCTTTCGTTCATTTGATGTAAACTATTGAAAGTTAACGTGATTTAACACCTTAACAGTAATCGTCAAATGATCAATTTTTATTAAAAATTCTACACTTCCTTTTGTTCATTGAACTTTATATCAATTTCTATATTGTCCGATTAATCAGTTTCTCTTTTTGTATTTCCTTTTGTTTCTGTTCCCACTAAGAGAAATTGATGACTTAACTCATTTACCTTTCTTTTCTAACCAATTATTTAACTGATTATAATAAGCATGTACAAAATATCGTCATGCAGGTATGGTTAGTGTTAACACAAAAAATTTTCCGACGCATATGCTACGAACTTTGAGTCAAGCGTTAACTCATTCTCATTGAATTATGAAGGTAAGATTGATGCCATTCGATCCTCGTGACAAAAGCTTCCTACTTATGTAAAAAGAAGTGAATAATACTTTTAAATTTAAGGCAAATAAGATTTGACATTGTTTTTTATTAATTAGGTGTGCCTGTATAGGCATCTATATGTCACAGATATAACCGTTAAAGAGTTAAGAAAAAGTAAGGAAAATAGTGCATACTGATTCCAATGCGCTTTTAATGTATTATAATATAACGATCGGAAAAGTTGTTCGTAGTCTTTTTACATCTGAAATTGTCTACTTTGAAGAACTGGAAAGAACTCGTAAAGTTTACTTTAAACTTTTCTCCTCTTTAAGTTATTTTTACTTATTAGCCTTTAAAAATAGTAATTCTTGTTGAGTCTTAATTATTTCCGTATAACTGTACATATACTCAAAGGATACTTTAGCTGAGTTAAGTTTAATATCGCACTTAATTAATTAAAGTTCAAAATTAGTTTCCTCGTTACTCAAACTATAACTGTTACAAAATCTTCGACATTTTCGTCTAATTTCTTTACGTATATAAAATTACAAACCTTTTATACATGCCATCGTTTATAAAATACCTATATTTAACAATATATTGGATATTGAAATTGTATGTTTCAGTCAATGTTTGATCGATCATGAATTCAAGTAAAATGTTGAAGGAAGAAAACGTATTTAAGAAAATCAAAAAATACTCAATTGAAATTTAAAGAATTCTACGACAAACAAAATATATAAGAATTTAGTTATATATAAATATTTTTCATACTTCATTTATTGGTTCGGAAAGGACGTAATTACCTACGTACGTAGTATAAGAATTGCTCGCAAAACAGAACCAGGACGAAGGCGGTTCCGTTTTGTTACAGAATTCTTGTTCTTTTTATTCTCGCGAGAAGTTGTTTCGCGAAGCGGCCTCTTTTTCTTTTTCCTTTGAGAACGAGATCATCGAGCTTCCCGTTGAAAACTATTCTGCTGCCAGTGACGGACGAAAATTGAGGTTTCGTATTCGGTGGTGTGGAATTCTGAAAAAATTAATCGTTCCGCGTGGAAACGTACACAGAAGGAAAAGGTAAATACTGGTGGCCAAATAGTTCCCGCGAGTTGAACAGGTTCTGACGTGAACTAATGATGCGGTGATCACCGAAACGTTGGAAACGAAAGTCATTTCCTTCTTATTTCCACACCGGCGCTAGGGAGCCAATATTGTACTTCAGCCACTACGATTGTCAAGTGTGATGTTATGTGACTTTAAAAACTGGGGAAAGCCAAATCGTGTTACGAGTAAGGAAGTATAACATAACGTAACACAAATTTTCATTTCCTTTTTTAAAATCATTTATGAAAAGAATACACGAATCTTATGTTAATCTATTACAATGTAAACAATGTTTGTGATGATAACACCATATAGCACATTTGATCTTCCTTAAATTATTGCTAAGAACAATTAATATTAATGATACAAGCAAAACAGTCTAACAATTTCCATTCAGCATAATAATACATATACCATAAGATATTGATGAATTTCAGTGGATAAATAACGTTGGCAAACGACAACAAATTTTCTGCATATACAAAAGAAAATAATGAATAATCTATTACATCTAAATCTAATATTTTCATAAATCTTTTTCACAAAAATTTAATTCTATACTTTTTAATTTACTTTATTACGTAGGATAAAAATAATAATCAATTACACCATTCACAGGCGAAATTAAAAATTTCGTTTTCTGGAAAACGGGGATTCAAACGAAAAAGTATTTTTCCATGTATAGTGAACGCGTTCCTGGTTGTTCCACCAGGGTACTCTATTCTGTGCCATTGTTAGAGCGAAGAATGTTATTTCGCGAGCACTTACGGCAGCGTAAAGATCGCGAGGCATTAATCGCCGCTCCAATTATTAAACGTAGAGGGCGCTGGCGGACGACGGTCTAGACGAAAGTCAGAGCGATCTTTTTTCATCCGGCAGAACAAATATTTTCCTTGATTGCGTTCGTGCCGCTGACACGCACAATAGCGGCTTATACGAGGGATTAGTCGCGTAATTCCTGAAATTAATTATACCAAGAAGGAGAGACTCGTGGCCCGGCAGAAGGGAATGACGTGGCGAGAATGAGGGAAAAATTAATGAGCTCGTAACGGCATAATCGGCGGTGTTCGCCGTTAAACTTATACGTCAGTTCTGGAACATGAACTACTTGGGGTTGGGCTAGTGTGGAACGATTTAGTAAATCGTGCGTTAAAAATCTTAAGAAATACATTGCCCATGGTTTCCGGCCTCTTTATATCCGTGTCTTTCACATTAAACGTACCGCGACCGATCAAATGACCGGTGTTCAAATTTGATTAACATTTCTGCAGTTTCTTTTGTCTATGTAACTGCTTATAAATTCTTATATTGTTTGATTAATTAATTTTTCCATTTTTGTCTTTCCTTTTGCTTCTATTTCCATCAAGAAAAATTCATCATTCAATTTGTTTATCTTTATTTAAGAACCAGTTATTAGATCGGTTACGGCAGGAATAGGTGTATATAAAGTACCGGTTCGTTTAGTGTTAATCAGGTTGCCCTAAAGGTTTCTTTCGTTTTATTGACCCCTTGATTTATAATAACGTGTGAGACTCGTAGTGAAGATTTAAAACAGAATTTAAGAAATATAAATATTACTCGATGTTTGTGAATTCAAATGAAATATTAATATTTCTTCAATTTGTCCCTTTTTTCAGTAAATTATTAATGGCAAAGTAGTCGTGTTGATCATAGTTAAAAAAATAAATCGTAGGTCAAGGGGTTAATACATAATGCTATAATTTATGTTCACACAGGTACACTATACTTTATGTTTTATCTTACTTTATTTAATTTCGTACAATCTATCCTAATCTTCCTTCGTCTTACTGGAAATCCCAATAACGCCATCTTTCTAAAACTTATACCAGTCTAAAAATTGCGAACAAAACGCTAACAAAACTTACTCGGACAACCTACTATCGAGTTATACTTACAGTAAATACTTAACACTGAAATTACTAAATGTTTCTAGGCTATTCAGTAAATTTTTATTTCTTTTATGAATTGCATTGGTCGATAGGCTTGTAGATTTTTATGCATTGAATAAAAATCAGAAATTCATTTCTTGATAAAGGTTAAACATTTACGAAATTATTATTAACAGAATAAGTTTTAAGTGTTTAAATAAGATAAATTAATTAATAACGAACGAGGAAAAAAATTACAATGACGAGGATGATATTCTACCACATTAACAACGTACGATGAAGGGAAATGAACAAGATGAGATGAAACACATGCGAGCGCAAAAATAATATTTCAAAATAATATTTGAGGACAGCTGACCGCAGCTTTTTGTTTATTTCATGCCGCGCAAATGTCGTGACCGGACTGCGAATCCCTTAGTAGTGTTAAGCAAAATTTATTCAGGATAACGAATAAATTCAAACTAATATTTATTTACGAATAACGAATAATTAATACACTCGTCATTTACAGATAATAAAAAAATTGAATTCATTCAATATTTTTCATTTGTCATTTTGAATACCGCAGCATATAATAACATAAGGAACGTAAGTAACATTACTTTGTTATAAACCGAATTAATACATCTGAATAAGAAATGATGAAGAGTAAATAAAGAATAAAAGTTGAAACTCGAATAACAAGTAATCGAATGACAGTAAATACTAAAACTACCGAGCAGTTAACACGTTGAATGCCATGCGATTTCATAGAGCAAAATACACAAAATGGAAAAAATATAATATTAAATCAATTGATTGAATTACATTATTATTACTGTACGTTGATTTAGCTGAATGTCAGCGCATTGGATAGCATTAGTTATAATATAGAAATGTTTTCAAATAATCATCGTTTAATTAAATGAACTATAGTAATTTGATTTGGTTGGGGGTCACCGGTGACCTCACGGCGTTCAACGTGCTGAATTGACTTTCCGAAATTTCTCTATATAAACCCCAACAGTGCATCAATTGAGACTTTCGTTGATTAACAATTCAATTTGCGTATTGCTAAATCAATTACTTTAATAATTCGTCTGGGACACTTCTGTTATCTTTTTAATAATTGTAAAAAGAAGTTTGGCAGTTTTAGTATTAATTATTTATTTGTTATTGTTATTGAAATAAAGTTTTATTCGAGTAATGCCCAACATTGCCCTCCAGTCACGTGTACGCGAAGGAAAGCTTTTGTCGCGCTTCGTTTCTCGCTGATTTCGTTTGTGTAAGTCCGGCGAACAAGCTCGTGGCTCATACCGGCTGATATTACTTTCCTAATTAATTGCGTGGAAAAAAGGTTGGGGAGAAAAGAGAGGGCCGTGAAAGGTGGTAGGCGAAAAGCGCGGTTAAACGCAGGCGTAAAAATAAACGAGCCCTCGCGAGAGCGTAATCGGAGAGTAATTCCAGTGGTAAAGTGCGCGGATCGCTAGACGCAGCTTCGACCTAAAGAGGAGGCTTGATTAATGGAGAATGAAGATCGCTTCCTTTTGGACCACGCTAATCCGAATTAATCGAAAGCGTGTTTGTCATAAGTGGAAATCTATATTTTACACGTTATATATACACTTAAAACTATATAATATAGTTTATATAAATAAAACTTTAATTCGCTATATCTGGAAGACTAGGTAAAATAGGGCATGTGTGTATCTGAACTTTATATTGCTTTGATGTGCTGAAGTTACACTCAAAATATTTTCCATTTATTCTGGGGTATCCTGTATATAGTGCATAAAATATAAATTAAGATCTTGTCCTATGATTTCTTTCACAACTGCACTTGTTAGAATTACTTTATCACTAAAAACTTACTACAATGAAAGAAGAATTCTATGATTCAAAATATCCAATGATTAAGAATTAATAAGAAAAAAATAATATTTCATTTCAAGTGAACTGAATATAATGATAGTTACATTTGTTAACCTCTATTCGAGATTTTTAAGTCTGACATGATATTATAAGACAAGAGACTAAAAGGGTAATGATATACATATACTGAAATTATCGTTGAATAATTTGTATCTATTCCACTAAAATAAGTAATGTAATACATTTTTTAGAAATATATTTATTCTTGGACTGCGGAAGTTAATATAGTTTTAGTTCTACAGACAAACTTAATGAGATTAAAATTGAATGTAATTTTCTTTCATTTGTATTACTTTCTGAAGATCAAAATTAAAATGGAACTATTTTAATCTTATGCTTTATAGTAACGAGTGGCGTTCGTAATAGAGATTTCTAATTAAATGTAATAAATGTTACTATTACTCGTGGATAAATCCAAGTAACAGACTATGTTGTTGTTACTAATATTATTTGTACCGTTCAAAGTAGCTGCAAACTTATAGTGAACATAAAATTTCTTTCCCTTTTCGTATATTATTATAAATGATGAAACTCGTACATTATTATAAAACAAACAAAATCTGGTTTTAAGAAATGTCTCAAGAAAAAATTATATGACAAGTAGTTAAATCCTCTTAAGTTTTTTTAAACCAAATATTTCATAATTGCTTCTCATAAGACAGGAAAAGTCGCATAAAATTTTCAAAAATACATTGCTATTAGTACAGATAATATTTTTAATAAATTCCACGCTAAAAACATTCAAACATTTAGTAATTTTACTGATAAAAATTGTTGAATGAATATTTATGAAATCCAAATATTTGTTACATGAATAAATATGTTTATAAATATAATTTTGATAGTTAATATACTTTTCGATGT
Source organism: Nomia melanderi (assembly GCF_051020985.1). Taxonomy (NCBI): domain Eukaryota; kingdom Metazoa; phylum Arthropoda; class Insecta; order Hymenoptera; family Halictidae; genus Nomia; species Nomia melanderi. Next base: position 2,048,108 of record NC_135005.1, read on the forward strand.
TTTTAATCTGACACGTGCCGTAGTAACAATTATAAATCTATATGATTAATGTACGCGTTTCTTATTATTCAATTTTGTGAAACTGAGAAATTACATATAAAATTTAATTACAATTTACTTAATTGTATGAATTAACATAACACGTCGATCTTCAGATGAGCAAATAAATATTTCGTCCACAGGGAACGTTTCAACTGGGAGTATTCAACAAAGGGATAACAGTGTTATTACATACGTTACTATAATATTTTAGTGAAAAAATTATTACGATTCGAAGCGGAAAAAATTGCGGTAAATCCAATAATGATGGGGTTGTTTAAACGCGAAACAAATTATCTATTCCACGAGTCCGTCGTGACGTAAGTAGTCTGCATAAATCGCAGTATATATCACATACGTACGCATGTGTCTCTGTATGCGCGCTATCTCCTATGCTGTGCATGCAGATTTCACTTATGAAATTAATCATGGTCTACCCTGATGAAATTCACCTCACCGTGGCTTCTAAGTTACTAAATATTTGAGCTTGATTAAGAACGAAGTCACAGGAAAACTTTAACCTGTCTAATGGTGTATGTATTATTATTAAACTATTGATCTTTATTGAAATTTACATATTCGTATATTATATCTTGAAAATCAAAATAAGATATTTCTCCTTTTATGGTAAAAATACAATATAAATATTGTTAATGCATGTTAATACATGTCAATGTCTTTTTAGATTGCACCAATTTTCAGACATTATAAATGAATTAAGGTTAACATTCTAGCTATAATACACGTATACTAATAAATATTAAGTTGATTAAAAATAAAAAATATTGATACTATTCAAAGTGTATAATTAATTAATGATCTTTATAATACTTCATTACACGCTTTAAAAGTATTGAAAAAAGTGTCAATGGCAACTTTGTTACTGCAAAATCTAATATTTCTCTTTACATGCTCGTTTTTATATGTATGTACACGTAATATACTAAGAAAATAACAAGAAAATATTTCATTACAATAAATACTTGAATAGAGAACTATTAAAGTTTAATCACATAAGGAAGGAGGAATTTTCCTATTTACCATAAAATTAATGATATTCCAACGAGTAGACTCGATATAATTTTATTTCCACATTCGTTCCTATATATTCATTTCTACATTCATTTCTACATTCCTCCATCCACTGAAACGAATACGTCAAGCTATTCCTGATTTTAACTAATAAATGTCGACCTCGGGAATTTCATATTAATTCAATTTGAATTAGACACATTACAAACAAGTAGCTTATTCAAGTAAGTATTTGATTATTACTCGGACAATGTCCTTCTGATTTTCCGCACAGCGGGTACGACGGTGGTCGCGGAACTTTACATTTCAGATTGCGCACAAAGACCCATTTCCCCTTTGTTTTCCATTCGCCTGGAAATTCGGGGGCCATTTTCACAACACTGGGACCCCGATAAATTTGCGGGGACACGTTGCTAACTGCGAACGCTGTGAACATTCCCTTGACATTTTACAGTTGCGCGGGCTCCGAATATTTCCAGCGAATCGCATTATCCCGGGGACGCTCGCCGCGGCCAGGCCGGTTTTATCTGCTCATACCGATCAAATTGGGGGAACGGGACACGAATTCCCGTGTTCGAACACGAATTTTCGAACGATCATAATCGCCGCGCATTTACGCACGCGAGTCTGTGCCATGGACTCGCGCGAATTCACCCCCGGGCAATGAAAACTCGCGACCGGGAAACTTGAAGTTCTGAAGCAGCCATGGAACTTTTTCCTATTATACAGGATGTCCCAGATAAAGAAAGCCACCCAAGTATCTCCTTTGTTTTTTTATATTACGAAAAAATGTAATATCATGGTTTAACCCTTTTGTCTCTGAGTATGTATTTTTCTTGAATATGAATTTTGTAAAAAACAGTTACGATTGCGCGCTAATCAACCAAAACACATGTAATGATAGCTAATTAGCACTTAAGCTGTCAGCCATAGCAAAGATTTCCATGCGGTACAATTTTTCCTTGTGTTTAAGGTGTTTTCTAACTTCTCGGCAATTTAAAATGTTCGTGGTACCTATGTGTATCATTCGAAGCGAAAGAGTTAAGTGGTTTCAAAAAAGATTATCACAGAATAAGAAATTTTGTTACTGGTATATTTTTTCAAGGTCACCGGCAGCTTTTATGTTGGAAATGTTCAATTTCTTGTATTTTATTTTGTAGACAATGACAGAACACATTCGAATATCTTTGAGCAATAACATTCAGATGACTTTGTAAACCAGTAATGTAATTATTATTTATTCTTGCACGGTGTTATTAAAACTTGAGAAGTTACTTTTGTGTATCTCTACAGCGTATGGGTTCATCGAATTTGTTGTATTTTAAGGAATTGAAATATTTATTTTAAGCTTTAAAAGTATAACATATATTTAATACGTATACTTTTTTTTGTGAATAAGTGGTAAGCGAGATAATGTTTAGTTTCACCCACTAATGATTTTTTAATAATATTCATTCGGATACCTTAGTTTTTGAAAAAGAAAGAAGTGAATTACAGAATGTTTATTAGCACTAAAACTACCGGGTGAGTCGAATTGATCTACATCCAAATTTTTATTTGGCAAATATTTAAATTATGAAGGATTTTTTGCGAAAAATTTTCAGTGAAATTTGTGAATCTGTATAAATACAAAACCAGGAGACGCTTCAAATCTCAAGAAACAGATTCTAATTTTTATAAAAAATTGGGAATAAGTGACTCTGATTGCGCGGTAGTTTTAATATTAAAATTAATAGTTTTTATTCGAAAAATATATATTTCAAACTTGATAATTGTTGAGAACTATCATCAAACAAACATATGTCAATGATTTTATTGTTATATTCAATATATAATATTGAACGATAACTTCTTCACTATTAATATTACCATCTACAGTGAACATTGGATAATTGCAACATTCAATGAGACTCAAGGGCTACAGTTATGAAGAGATACAATCGAATCCTCCCAAAAAAGCGAAAGTTTTAGCATGGCAGATATAAAAAAAGACAACACGAGTGAAGGGAAACGAAATTGTTCAGTGTGAGCGATACTGAACATTTTTCCAAAAACTACCAACGTCGTTCTCAGCGACTCTTCATTTTTAACAGCATTAATGTAATCATTAATGAAATTTTTCATATTTTCTGTTGTTTTCTCTTTATTTGTATTAAAAGGTTAAAGATCTACAATGAGCTTGAGACCTTTAACTCAAAATTCAAACTGTTTTATTTTCGACTTTTGTTAAATTAAACTGTTACCGTCACGTTTGTTACATTTTATATATATATACATATAAATATAAATTTGTTTGTTCCATCCTCCAATTATTTCAAGTAGTTTATCCGCTAAATATCCCCTCGGTCAGACTTGAAACAAAATCGATTCTAAGGGAAACGTGTTTACACGTTAAACGCCAGGAGAGAATCCGTAAAAAATTTGTAAGGCTAAAAGAGTTTGTTTGCTTATCTCATTTATAATTAACTTACAAATTAACAAGAAATCAGTAATCATATTTTGTCTTTATTTGTTTTTATTAAAGTTAATATTTACACATAGGTATAAATAAAGTATGATAAACTGTGGTAAATTATGAAATTTTAGTACCGGTCGCCAGGGGACGAGCATGGCAGTTAACGTGTTAAATTCGAGGTATCCGGTTAGGTAAGCCCCGATTAGAAGGGGGGTTGATGCGTATAATTACCTGAGACATTGTTTGGTCGATTTCATAGGACGTTGTCACGGGAAATGTTCCGTTTTAAGAAGTTCTCAGCTTCTGTTCTTTTTCGCGCGAACGGAGGACCATCGCGCATAAATATTTAATTTCTTTATTGCACGTTGATCCTTTGAGATCACCGTGGAGCAGTTTAAATATTCAAGGAGAAATTGTATTCCCGACGATGCATAGCACGGGGCTGCATAGAGGTCGAATGATATTCTTCGAGAAATTCCACTCTTCGCTCGTTGCCGTGAGAAAGTTTCTTCCGTGACGGAGCTACCGGGCAACAAGCATTTTATTCGCCCGGACGTTCCGCGGCTCTCGGGACTATCGGCTTCGTTTTATAATTTCATGGGAGTGGCATGACGTTGCACAATGGAACGGGAAAAGAAGATATACATTGAAAGCACACCTTTCGTCTTTTTAGTCAAATATATTCAATACATATAATTATAACTCTACCGTAAGCTTTATGTATTCGTGTTATATGTGAGTGCGTAAAGTTCTGTAAAATAAAAAGATACGAGAGGTTTGACTTTTTTTTAACTATTTTGAACTCTTAACACGTTCGCTGTCAGTGTTTATTTCGGCGACAATCTCCTGAATCATAATATTTTATTCAATCCAACAAATTTTCGAAACAAAATATTGAAAAATGAAACTAAAACTATATATCTTATAAATTTAAACAACAATATCTATAGGATAATTTCATTTTCTTTATGTAAAATACAGGGTTGCGGCCGTCACAAATACGCGACGCTGCTAGCCAACGTGTTAACTGTTAAAATGTCTTTCGATGTACGTCAATATTACGTTTAAAGGGAAGTTAACATTTTACTCTTCCGATTAATATTGTAATTATTAGACTACAGATTTTTATGCGTTTGTAGGAAACTTAAGAGAGCAAAAATTCACAGAACACACACAATACAAAGAAATACGTGTAATATTCAAAGTGTATTGCTTTCTAGAGTATTTTATAGGAAAAACAATTTTTCATCAGAATTATATTTTTCTACGTAACTATGTCCTTGACAATTTAAATTTGCACAAAGAGTCACAGTTTTAGCCAAAGCTGAAAAGTTGAAAGCTTAACTGGATCGAGAAGAAATCCTAGGATCAATATCAGCATCCCGAACGCAAAGGAACTATCCAAAGAAACAAAGAAAACAGATTTCTCAAATAAACAAATCAAACAAAAAAGATCTACAACACCCAAGTCGCTAATACCCATAATCAAAGGCTACAATACTAAATTAGCAAATAACGATGTTCACATGAGTTACAACTTCCGTCAGATTCTTCCTACGGCCCGAAGACTTCCGCACATTTTCGCGAGGCCATTCACATCGCGAAGAAATAGAATCGCGATACAATGGGCCGGATCGCGATTTGTTCCGTTGACGGCCTGCAGATAAAGAAGTCAATTACCAACGGAATAAAGAGGACCCTTTAAATTTCAAGGATCTGCTGGAGTATTGAAAGATGTCGGATCCGATTACCGGTGAAGGTCGGCCGGGTCCCTTCGTGCACGATTCGGGGCGGGCCGGCGTAATTCGAAGGCATAAATCATGCAGAAGGCCACGGGAAAAATAACAGACATCGTTCGGTCGCGGCGAAATTTGCCTTAAATGGAGCGGGGCCAATCGATACGGCTGGGGGTTGGTTCGTGCGCGCCCCTTTGCCTCCGGTTCGCGGGGAAGAAAGGAGAAATTAATCGCGGCCAGGGACCACGACGGCGTGTCTGAGGATGGAAAGTCGAGCGGAAAAATGCGTGGATAAAAGTAAACAGGTTCCTCGTATTAGCGAGTTCGCATGGGCTGTTAAAGCGGACCCTTTGGAACGTGCCGAGGCACTTGACATTGACGAATGAAGCAGGAAAAGGTATCCCCGTCGATCCTTATAATCTCTCTCCCACTTTCTTTTCTTTCTCTGCCCTGCTTTTTCTCCTTCTCGCTTTCTTCCTCTGCTTACTTGCGGAATTAACTGCGGCAGCAGCGACGCCGCCGTGCTAATATTCATTGATTTTTACGATGGAAAGAAGATCGTATTTTTCGCGGCCCTGTTATCGCGGCCAATTTATGCGGTAAATATTACACACGCATTACCGGGCTGCGAGGTTGGATCCATTATGCAACTTCGGGAAGTAGGACTTTTCTCGTTAAATAGACTACAGTGTTTGAATAAATAATAAGTGGACTGCCGAAGTTTACACAGATGTATAATAGATTCTTATAAGTTGATTTATGGGGATTAGAAAGTTCTCGCGTTATGGAAGGGATGAAACCTTGCTGAATGTATTTAAATACCTTATTTAACCAGTTTTCGGACGTTAGAAATGACACTTGCGTAAACTCAACAATTTAGTTGTAAGGTAGAGGAATTGTATAAATTTGAAGAGTTCAATGAATGAAACTGCAATGTAAGGGGTGAGTCACATAAACTTGAAATAAAAAAATATCTTAAATACTGTTTTTACAGATACAATGTAATTCTTAAGGAAAAAGGCGTATACCTTTTATTATTCATTTTTTAATAATCATTTATAGACATTTAGTCCCATTTCTAGTTACAGAAAACACTAGTAAAGTTTATATGGGAACTTGTGTAACATCTGAAGCAACTATTAAAACAAAATAATATAAATTTTTGTTTGAAATATTATCATTTTAAGAACGTTGATTTTATTATTAAATTAATTGTCAATACAAAAACTATTACACTTTAAAATTTCAAGAACTCATTTAGGTATCCATTTCTGTACAGTATTCCATTACTTTATTTTCTAAATTCCTTAGAGCCTACGTACAAGGTAATGTTAAGCCGCAATTACGATGCTTCAGAGGATTAAACCAAATTACGTGAAACTCGCATCTCGAATTCCTTTAAACGGAACCTTAAAATAATTCTTAAGAAGGCGCAAGTCGTAAGTACGAAGGAGCCCGTAATCACGGACCTTCCTTCCCAAGAAAATTACGAATATCCGATTTCATTAACGCGGTAGACTCATCCTTTTCGTCACATTCATCGAAAACTAATCCGTGCTCGAGTATCGCGTCGTACCATCGCGAGACTATTTACGTATACACGTCCATGGAAACGGAACACTCATTTTCCTTGTCCTCCCTCCCCCGTTTCCGCTATCATGGTCCTGGAACGCCGTAAATTGGGCCAAGAAAGCGGGTCGCTTGGTAGCTTGATCGCGGCATCTCGGCTACATTTTAATTCACGGTACATTTGCGGAAACAAAAGTCCTGGAAAAATAAATAGAAGCAAATTAGTGAGCTCGATTAAACTACCAAGGCGGCGCTTTGGAAAGGAACGGGCCAGATAGATCGCGACATTGACGAATGAACTGGAGGAAGGTATCCCTTACCCCCGTTGCGACCGACCGCCCCGTTTTCCATCCCCTTTCGTTCTTTCGCCTGCTGGTGTGTACAGCCCCGTCTCGCTCCCGCCATTATGCTACATAATTTACCGACGCCGCGATGGTGTGGCGGTTATGCCACTGTCGGCAGCGGCGAACCACTGCCACCCCTACCGTCGAGTTAACCGCCGAGCCCCGCGTTCGTAGGGAAACGAGGGTGCTGAAGGACCCTTTGATCCTTGCGAACTCCCACGAACTCACCAACCCCGTATGTATTCCCGTAAAAACTGGGCCAACGCTGGCTGGCCCCGCCCTTCGACTTCCGAACACCCCTAATCCTCGGTTGAACGCCTCTAATCGTTCATGGCGATTTCGATGAATCTTGACGGATGTATCCTGAGGTTGAAAAAGTTTCTGACTGAACAGATTGTTTTTTTTTATGAAAAAAATGACCCATTCCAGATTCCTTTTCTTGTGATTATTAAAAAAATAACAGATGTTTCTCGGAGAAACTATTAAAGAAATTGTAGTAATACGCAAACTGAATTGTAAATGAACTGAAGTCTCAATAGAAACACTGTTGGAGTTCCTATAGAGGAATTTCGAAAAATTCAATTTAGCTGCTCGGTGGTTACAGTGTTTAAACACAAAATGATACTAGTCTTTTCAACAATAAATTATTTAGTTTTTTAGTTATTTTTAAAAATCGTTTGCATTATCTATTTTTTTTTCCATGCGTTATTCACTTTGCAGTACTTTGAGTTCGCAATTATGCAAACTTATCGTTAATTATCGTACGTTCCTATTGGTGTTGATGTATTTGTATTTCCTTCAGGGTCTATCTAAGTATAAACACAGGAAAATTTGTTCTTTATAATACTTTCGAAAAGTTTCTTCTTTCCTTTCGTTTACCACAAAATTTAGTAAATAATTTATAGACAGATTCTCATATAGTCTGCAAATTTTTACTGCTGAATAATTGAACTTTATTTCTGAACATCGGTCTCTTCTTTATATGTCTGCAGTTTTTATTATGTTTATACATTTATTAACTTTTTATATGAATTAAAACTCCTTTACAATTAAAATATTTATGTACTATATGGTAAAACAATGCAAATATTTGAAACCATCATAGTAAAAAATTTTTTTGCAAAAACTACACACAAATATGGGTTTTTGTTCGGTTTTCATTTCAACGAATGAATTTTAAACGAAGGTAATTTTTTAACAGCAACTTTTCTCGGCTTCCACGTTGTTTACAGCAGTAGACCTTACAAATAGGATCGCGAATCTTTTCCAAGGTAAAATATAAGATCTCCTTTGTATAAATGTCTTGTACTCAAATATTTTACTGTCTACAAATTGAATTACCTGAATTTGTTATTTTGATTTCTAAAATATTATTTCACAGCATGCATTATAAAAAATATTTTGTTTGAATATGTGAAACTTTAACATACGGTACTTATTATTTTTCCTTTTTCTTATCGGTCATGTGTGGCGCCGATAATTATAAATTTATGATAACTGTTTATTCTATTATAACGTATATTATTATTAATAAACTGTGGAATTTTTCTATTTTCCCTATTGGTTTCACCATTGGAAAGCTTATGTGCATTATAAAGGATATTCTACAACATTGTTCCGCAATCTAATTATTAGTAATTGCATCATGTATTAGTACTACTATTGGTATACGTATATTAGTACGACTATTACTAACTAAACTATGACATTTGATTGATAGAATACGAAGACAGGTTCATTAGTTACTCCTTCTATTTATTTCTTTGTAATTATCAATAGTATGTCGTACACTAACTACAACCTTCCCTTACGAATTAATATGTATGAGTACACAAGAAATATGCAAACCAAATCAGCCATACATACAGTATTCAATCAGTACCGTAGACAGCTTATTCTAATCAAGCACAGAATAATTGAAGTTGCAACCGAAGAAAAATGTATGCAATGACGAATGAAACTTCGAATAGAACCAAACGTATTTTTTCTACGTCTCTCTTGAATGTAGGTCACTTTGGTATCATTGTAAACTGCATTGCATTCTATTTGCAGGAAGCGAACCAAAATTACTGTGAATTTTTTATATGTCATCGGCGCAGTGTATACATTTACCTTGGGTTTTGGAGTAAATAAAATTCACGGTAGAGCCCGCATATTTGAACACACTGCTATCGGAATGATCTACTATCCGGATGTACTGTTATTTTGGCAAAGAGTCTTCTAGCAGAACATCCCTTCTACTGTTGTAAATATTTAATGTTTACATACAATGTGTACTTTCCTCTGTTCGACTAAACGAGTTCTAGTAATAACGGTATAGTGTAATACCCTACGCAGTCACATTCAGTTGGAAGACTTGTGTAACTTAATAGCGAAAAAGATGTGCAATCTGTGAATATTTAATAAAATATTTCATCTTTATGATTTCTTTTTAATTAAATGAAATTACGAAATGTAAAATAATGAATTGTCCTACTATTCCCATGTTCTTGATTAACGGAACTTTTTTGAATTATAGACACGTTTTGCCAAGCAGATTCTCTTTGACTATATGTATGATGTGTTTGAATGTAAATTTAGAATTTAAAAATATATAAATTTATAAACTACATACTGAATTTTTTTATGAGTACTTATGTAACAGTTTCAATAAATTTTATTTTTCCAACTCCAATATTATGATTTACTTTTGTCACTTCATCATGTACGACTGTTGACATAAAAAATATGTATTAGCTATTTTTTCATGTTTCACATTTGTTTGACAATACGTAAAAATTGACACATGTTAATTGAGTTAATGTCGTTTAAGTAACACTTAAATATCTTGCAATAGAAATGAAATATAAAAAACACTGCATTTTTGCCGACACAAATGTTAAGACATCATTGTAGATACTAATTATGTAACATTTATTAATTCTCAAACGTTGCATTGATAACTAGAAACTAAGTCACATTTCGTTTAACGAAATAGTTAAACTCTTCTGGATAGACGTATATCATCAGCAATATTTTAACACACATTCGATAGACATTCTTTACATCTACATCGACAGAGGGGTATTTCTTACATAACTTGTAAAAACACTGTACTTTGTATAAAAACGTGACATTTCCTCCATAAAAGTATCTCCACCTAATAAATAACGAATTTCCAGCTAGAAATGCATTAAGTTTGCATTACAAATTCCAAGTTATCCGATTCTACCGCTAGATGGCAACAAGGATACGTCCCGCGATCCCGTGGCGGAGAATTTATGTGAATTGCGAGAGATAAGACGTTCCTGATATCGAAACGGAGATGCCACACCTGATATGCCATAAAATATGAAGAACGACATTAACGGTTCTTCAATTGCCAGTGTAGCAGCTGGCAATTCGTGTATCGCGTGTAAATGAATGACCATTTGACGTACGCGTAATTCTTGGTTGACTTAAAGAGACCGTTCGATCCTTCCCCGCGAGGTCACCGCAAGTATCCCCTTTGAAATCGAGCCATACGTAAACGGAATTACACGCTATTTCCATGAAATTGAAAACTTCCACTTTGTAATTTGCAAAAGTCCCGGTGAACTCGTGGAACGTTGTGCCTCGTATTTTAACGGTTAGGCACGAACAACCATAATGGGGAAAATAATTGCGCCCGTTTCCTTCGCCCGACAATTTACGGCCATGGAAATATCAATACTCGTTACATTTTTAACTGAGAATGAAACAATTCTCAGGACTAATATAACCGGGTTTTAATATCGTTTCAGCAACGACTGTTTCTCTTTACGAGATCCACGATTTTCATTCTGGTTTGGCGCAGTGAGTTCTTTGGTAGTAATACATTTTAACACATTGCGTACCGGTTTATTTTCAGAAAACTGAATTGTGTGGATGGCAATTTTCACTGAGGTCAACTTATATCACTATACATATAAAAACTGAGATATCATATTGTTCTGTAGTATATTTTAAATAGATAATCAATTCGAATTAAATTTTATATTTTTTCAATGCTGTGGTAATTAGTGAAGTTGCATAGCTAAGTGTCTTTATATAAAAACGAGATTTCTCGTTACCGGCACGCAATATGTTAATTAAAGTATGTGGAAATATCGATGAAAAATGAAGTTCTATTAGGCAGTGTATTAAAATATTTCGCTTCCCTTTTTAAAGGTGGAATTAGTGTTCGGACACATTTTAATGTTGTTAAAACGCACAAATTAATGAAACTTAGAAAAATATGCTTAATATAGGTACAATTAATAATTCATATTATTTATTATTACCGCCTTCTACGTTAATGCCTCCGTTTCGTGTTTTCACGTAAACATAAAATGCCGTATATTCACCTGAATGAATAATCTGGTGATTGAAATTAGAATACCAATTAAAATCTTATGAATTATGGCTACATACGTATATATTGAAAATTAGCTTTTTCTATGGAGGAAATATAATATAAATCAGTTGGCGATATACGTGGATTAATTTCTATGTTTAGCAGCCCATTCTCGGAAATCGCTCCAGTTTTAATGAGCATTTATAATTGCTTCGTTTCTTGATGCACATTTTGTTTTTAATTCTTTACTTTTTTATTGTACATTTATACAGATATATTTTATCTTTCTTTTGTTAATTTTAGTTTAACATGTCTCACTTACTCGTTATTTTCTACTTTTCTATCTTAATAAAATTTTTATTCTGTATAATTATAATTCTGTATACGTATTTGTGTTTATACAATTTTTCTTTCTGTTTCTTACTGTACCTTTTTCTCTTAAGTCTTCTTCTTTAGAACTAGAACTAAATAAGTCATTATACACAACCATACAGAACACAGTATATACAAAATAATAGATAAACATGTTTTCGAACATGTTTCTTTCCATTGTCATACGTCTATTTTACATTATATTTAATCCTTTAGAGACAATGTCGCTACAAGGTATGGACACTGATACTGTTCCCAATGCCTCTATTTCATTTTATATCATTTATTTATCATTTTGTCCCACTTTTCAGAATTAAAGTCATCTAGGTAGGTACCATAAAAAACAACAAAAGGTCTAAATTATAAACAAAGTACACTAACATATAGAAAGGAGAAAAAAGGCTTGACAGAGTTGGAAGAAACCAGGAACTATAAAGGTTAAATTTATGTATGTATATTATAAGACTCTAGATTTTATCTGAATTTCAGTTACTCAAACGGTATCGAAACTCAGTTTTCCTGATTAACACTAGATTTACGGACATTTATTGAACACTTTATTGTATTGTTCCCAGAAAAATAGGTGTTTACTCGTAAAGATGTTGGAAATCGACATACATAAACTTTTATCAAATAACGCCTACGAAATGTAATATCCACCAAATCAATGAGTTCCGTAAATCTAATGTTAACCCTTAAGTATTACAGCCTACTACTCATGCTGCAAGCGAATTGTAAATAGATATTAAAACATAAACAAAAGCATAAATTGTAAAATATATAGTGTATACTTACAAACTATGTTAATATACTGTATTAAATAGTGTAACTGAAATTTTTCAATATGGTTTCAACATTATAAGTCACATACGAAAGAAAATGCAAATACATATAAATGAGTAGTCTGAATAGTAGACACCGACTGTAGGACTTAAAGGTTAACCCCTCACGGTTGTATAAATTTTTTACACAAATAAAGTTTATGACTTGTTTTTAAATTTGATACAAATATAGTACAATAATAGATCTTTATTTCACATAAATTAGTTTAATAATAAATATTTTAATTCTTTAACTTTTATTATAACTTTATACTTTAATTATTTTCATTTTACACGACCTGAACGGTGAACGTGTTCTATCGGGCATAGTTCGCCTTACAACCGCAAACGGTTAATATATAAAAAATCAGTAAATAATGTTACCGGGTAAATGGGAGAAAAGGTTTCCAAAAGTCCGGTACTGGGGCGAGATATTTCTATTCCTCGAAACGTTCTCGCGGTGAAGTTTCCCCCCGGTCTGGTGTGCATACCTGATACTTTATCGCGTAACAAATGTTAGTTCGATTGTACGTAAACATTTCAGCTTGCCGCGGCACAGAATGGATGGCGTCATGGACTATCGGGACCGCAGCTGCGCTCCTCGCGCAGCGAGATATGAAATTAATAGAGTGGCGTTTCGCGAACCGACCGTTCGGTCGACCGCGGTTTCATCGTAAACGTATAAATACAACTGAAGGCATTACGAGATGCCTCGCAACTAATTATCGTGCTGTGATGAATCGTATCGCAGCTTCTGTTGGTCCACGATGGGAAGAGCCCAGTAGAACCATCGGAGGCAACAACCCACCGCGAAACTGTAGGTCCCATTATAATAACTTCTCGTGTTGGTACTCCTTGTTTGGATCGTGAATCATGATCCTCGTTTGTTCCATAACTATCAACAACCAGCGATTTCGTAAAGTGCGTCTCGAACTCCGCAATACCTTGCACAGCAAGTTGTTCCAGCTTGAATAAATTTAAATATTGATTATTGTTTTTAGGGGAACGCAGACTTAATTACGAACTTATTGAAATTCTGTATCAACTAATGAGATTCTTTTTTTGAAAAATGCCGGACGATTTGACACGAAAGTCATGGTTGCAGAAATATAATTTATATTTTGATTAATTTTTCAGTTGAAGTTGATTCAATTTTGTACGTATATGTTCTTCACTAATACTAAAATAAGAAATAAGTTCAATGTTCATGAAAATATGTATTGCTCTTGGAAATGTTCACGAATATGTAGAGAAGCGATATGTTGCTCTTTGGCACACAAAGGATACATAGTATACCCACGGTTAATTCGTTGCTTTTTAAAGCTAGCAATTAACAAGTTTCAATAGCAGGAAAAGTTATATTTGTAACTAAAACTGTTCTTGCAATAATATATCGCAAATTGTTTTAAAATTGTTACTTAAAGGAAGATTATCAAGGTTATCTGCAATAGATATTAATAAATTTCTCGATGGACTTTTGGTAAGTAAAGTGATAAGATGTTTTATGTTATTTTAAACACATTACTTCTGCGATCATTTTTTTCTCCTATGTATCCTGTATTATTCGTACTTTTAATTATTGTATCCATTCGAGATATTTAAGGATTACTAAATAACACGTATATAAAGTAAGAAAATCTTTTTCAATTATTCAGTTAAATGACGTATGCAATCGTAATTTCAATAAAATTCAAAATAAAAGTTATAATATATAAAGTCCATATGAAGGTTTTAATGGAAATGGTACTTACTTTATAGTACTTTCAGAGTATGAAAGGTAGAATTAGTAATATAATTATACCAGAGATTAAAGGTAAATATAAAATGATTGTGGAAATGTAATTTAAATTGAAGCTTTGAAATTTCAATGCAGTTATGTGAAGAAGGTTGGAAAACTCATTTAAATGAAAAATTTCGATTAGAGTCGGCATTTTGAAAAAGAGAATATCACAGTAGCCGTTTACCTCCAATCATTAAAATGTTATTTGTATAAAATCGTACGAATGTACACTCCCAAAGAAAAATAGCACAAAAATAGCATACGTGTGCTATCTTTAATTTCTCGCGTTACAATTATGGCATAGAGAAGGTGCAAATAATACATAAAGACTACCATTTACCAATATGTAAACATAACTTTTATTGATTTTTCTGCAACAAACTCTCTTAGTAAAAATACAAATACCCAAATGAATACAGACAAAATGATAGCGCTAGATAATGAGAAATATTCCACATTATATAAATTTAAAATATACAAATATGAAAATAATGTAACTGTACCTATGTTTAATAATCTATGGGACCTTCATGGTGCTCAATTAATTCTATCATCCTTTTTGGTACGGATTTATACAATACTTTAATTGAAGACTGTGATAAATTTTTCCATTCCTCTTTAATAGAGATTTTTAAATCATGTAAATTTTTTAATTGTCTTCCTTCTGCGTAGAAGGCCGGGGAGCATGCCGGCAATTCCAAAACAGAAGTTTACCCCTTTGAAAGGTATTCGTGAATAATTTTTGCCGCTTGTATGGCAGCATTACCTTGCTGGAACACAAATTTTGTACCTGCAATGTATTGTGCATACTTATTAATTTGGTTTTTAATTAATCTCAAATAACCTGCACTATTCATTTTTCCTTGTATAAAATTAATATCCATTTTTCTTTTATAACATGTGCCGGCTCAAATTTTTATTCCACCTCCTGTCATTTGTCGTCTAATTTTTATTAATTGTTCTTTTCGAATATCTTGGTAATAGTATGCACTACCATCTGGACCATCCAGACAAAACCGTTTTTCATTTGTAAAGATTACATTCCTTCGGGATTTCCTCCAGTGTATGTGTTTTTTCACAAACTCAAGGCGTGCTTCCTTATGTTTCTTTGTTAATCGTGGCTTGGCTTTTATTTTTGATCGGTTTATAATATTACTCATTTGTAGCACACGTCGAACATTTTGAATATTAGTATGTGCACTAGCGTTGCAAGCTATTTCCCTTGCAGTAGTACAAGAATTTGATGCAGCACGAAGTATTGCTGTTGTGTCACGATGTGATGGGGCCGCCGGCCTTCCAGTGCTTTTCTTTTTACCGTAGTTATCCACATCTTTTAATACGTCATATACAGCTTTTCTGCTTCGATTAATTTCTTTCGCAATTTCTGTAATCGTTACTTTCCGTTTTCTTAAAATAAGAATTGCATTTATTTCACTGTCAGACAATCTTTTACCACAATCCATTATGAAATGCGACAGATACTAATATCAAGAGGCACTGAACACTGACTGGTCACTTTAATTTCCTTAAACCTCGCGACATATTGCACAAAATCAAAATAAATCTTGAGTATGCTATAATTTTCTCTCTGTCTATTTGTTTGTTTACATTCCCCCTAAGAGAATATCTTGTAGAAATTCCAGTACTTGTATAGGTAAAGTTTATATATTAGTAGAACGTAATCTTTATGTATCATTTGCATCTTTCCTGTACCATAATTATAACTCGAGAAATTAAAGATATTACGCATGTGTGCCTTTGGGAGTGTACTCATATTTCAGGATTGATTAGAAAACGGGCCATAATTAACGAATAACAACAACTCAGTTCTCAACCATTTGTCCAATAAATATGAGAGTTCTAGATACAAAACGTGTGCAAATCAATACTTATATTTTAAATAAGACTGTACTCACTACTGCAATGATGTTGAGGTTTTAATTTCACTCGATACAAACTGCAATTGAGTGTGTATACTGTAACTGTCGGACAAATAAATAAAACTCACAAAAAGTCACATGTAAATCAAAATCTAAAAGAATACGAAGGATATACAGAATATTTAACAAAAACCATTACAAGATAATATTTAAAAATTTAAATACGATTAAACTGTATGTTCTCTTTCATCAAAAATGCCTTGTGTATCTCACATTTATGTAAAACAAAACTGTTTAACGTTATACATATACTTTCCAATTATTCCTTGCGTCGTGGCCACATTTGAAAATTCTGTCGAAAAATAAAACCCGCTTTAATACGCGGCCGAACTGTCTTCCTGGGAAGATTAAAAGAACAACAGGTAATTGATTATTAAATTGGTGACTCGGAAGAGAGGCTTATTAGATCATTGACAAAGGCGAGCAACGGCTCGAAATATTTTTATACCGAGCGCAACGTTTAAGAACGTTGACCTAGCCGGTCGACCTTTCTTCCCTTCTTTTATTCATAAGTTTCTATACAGGCGGATAATGCAACGGTACCAGGTGCGAGTGTACGCGCATTTACGCGCTCACGATGTGCGTGGAGGCGCGAAACGAGAGGCAACGGTGAAGCGGTCTGCTCGATCGAATGTAAATAATGTGTGATCGGCATGGTAACGTCGCTCGCCGTCGATTCTTGCTCGTCGTGTTCCTCTTCGTCGTACTTGTTACCCGTGGACGCGTGTTCCTGTCGTTGGCGACCGCTTCTTCCTCTATTCTACACAATTCGCGCGTGAATTAACAGCTAGAGAGGAGACAGGGTCATCTGTTTCACATGTGCCGGGAAACTCCTCGGTTAAGAGAAAATTCATGGCTCCTAAATTTATCCGATAACCTTTTGGCTGTTAATTAAGTATTAACCAGTTAACTGTGGAATTTAGTTTGAAAAGTATCTCATGGCGTGCGTAATAAAATCAAATAATAAAGTGTATACTCGTCAAACGCAGGGCAAATTCATCTGTAATATATTCTAATGAAAAACTACAGTGAAACAGAGAAGTGTTACATATTTATCTAAAAAATAAATAATTGATTGCTGAAAACATTAATACCATTTTGCGTTTTAAGATGACGTGGATACTCGTAGAACGCAATTAACTGGTTAATACTTAGACAACTGGCTAAGGAAAACTATAATTAATCTTTTTTGTTAACTTTAATTGAACTCATTTAACAGATTTGATTAAGATCTGTATTTTACAAAAGCAGAAAGGTATTGATTAAATTGCAAATATTCAGGGGTTCAAGATTTACCAAATAACAAAAGAAAAAAATATACAATATAAATGATAATTCGTTGCTAAGGGAAAAAAGAGAGATCTACCCATTCGGTTGTCTAAGTGTTAAGTAAAACAAAACTTTTTGAGGATACCAATTTCAATCAGCCTGTAATAATTATTAAAGAAGATAACTTATGTTCTGGCAATTGGATTGTGTAAGCGAATTCTGACTGTAATGTGAGAAGTTAAGATGTTTTACATAATTTCTTTTAAATAATTTTAAATAATTTTAAACATTTATTACGTTGATTGTAGAAAACTTGTCCCATAGGTTGGTATAAGGTAATAATTTCTTGAATTGTACTGTACTGTACTATATTATATGGATTGCATGGAAATGAATATTCAAACATAAAAATATGAAACAAACTAATATTACATGCATAATAATAATTGATACATAAAACGTTGAGGGCTATGAAATAACATTTCCTCTTTAACGTTTCGATTGATATTAAATCGTTATTTAAAATCCATATTCACTTAAGTGTTATTACATATAAAAATGAGTTCACGCGTTTCTCTATTACATATTGATTCTATTTATATTTATAAACATTCTCAATAACATTACTTATTTTCCTTAATGGGTCCATCCATGTGTAATTTCCGATATTCGAAAATGCAGAATCTTTAAAATATGTACACTTGAATTTCATTAGAAATAGTGTACATACTCAACCCTTTGAAGCTGACATCGGATGTTTATAATTTCGTACAGTCAAAAATTAAGAGAAGTGAGACTATAAATTACATTATTTTAAATTTCTTCTTGTAAATTTACGAACTTCTACTAATGACAGCTCCGCGATTTCATTAAGTATTTATTTTTCAAGGCGATCTACTTTATGAGACATATTTGTCATTAAACATATTAATTATCAACACGCGTTCTTTGCACGAAAGGGAACTGTTTCGTGAAACTGATCGTAAATCTCCAGAAGTATACCAGAGTAGTGGAATCGAGCTCGTGATGAATTTAAATAATACACATTTCATTAGGGAAATATTGTTAATGCAAAACAAAAAGGTAAACGTAAACGCGAGATTATAATACTTATTTTAAATTTAAATTAGTGAAACGCAACTTAAATGTTGGCAAATGTTCAAATGAATCAAAGGCGAATCCATACTCAGCTATCTGACAGTTAATATACTTATAGTTTAGTGCTACAACGAAGAAAACACTGGTGAAAAAAGACAATTTTTAGAAGAAATATGTATAACTGTTGAGGGAGAAGATTCGGTTAGGATAGTTTTGTGGAAAAATCAAAACCATTGGAATTCTTTAGAATGAAATCTGTTCTGGTCGGATAAAGAAATCGACGAGGTGAAAATAAAATGCACTCGATCGTGAAATAAAAAAGGATCCGCCGATTTCTGCTCCAAACTTCAAAGCTTACTACATTGATCACTGACAGCTTTGAAAAACAAGTTCATTCTGCATTCTACTGAAAAATTTTCTGTGGGAATGAATCTCATGGTCGTATTCCCCGAAAGAAAGCATTCATTAGGAAACTCAATTACCACAAAAGAGAATGAATTTTACTAAGAAATACGTAAGCAAAAACAAAGACTTTTAAGAAAGCATTGTTAAGCATTATTATAAACGTCGACGGAATCTTAAACAAATATAAATATTTAAGAATAATAGAAAAATATGTATAATTAGTAAACATTCTTCATTCTTCACTTAATTTCATTTTCAGTTTAAAAAAATTACAGAGTATAACAAATGTTCGCGATGAACAAACAAAATCTAAAAGAAACTTTAAATGAACTTAAATAATAAATTAAAAATTATTAACACCTTTCTCATTGGAAAACAGTGATCTACAATCAGCGAAATCCAGTTCCTTTTACAGTTCTACGTAAACATATTAAAGTCATGTTCAAGAGATAATTATCCAAAAAAAGTATTCATCTGTACGAAGGATTTCTATCTACTGTAAACAAACCAAAATTGGTATGAGGAACATATTATTATAGGAGAAATTTTTATTACCACAAATTCATGAACTTCTAGTGTATACGCATTTCATGTAGCTCCGCTACCGTCTTTTTCCGTTTGCTTTATTTCTTTGAACGCGGCGCGCCACTCCGGATCCATCAGCAAAAGCGGCGACCGCTTAGACTTGAGACGCGTCTAAAACTATCGACTGCGGAATAAAGTATTATGCAAAAGCGTCGGTATCGGCTAAGAGTCGCGTATATGGATGGCTGCGTGCTTCAAGTCCGTCTGTGCCTGTTCAAGAGCTGGCAAAGGGGAAAGAGAAAACACTGACTGGGTCCAGAGAGAAAGGAAACCGATGGACTTTTTTCCAACGAGTGTGTTTCGCTATAAAGAACACCGGAGTGACTGTGCGGGATGGCCACTTGCCGCGATGAAACGTCAGAAGCCGAAAACTGTGCTCCGCCGCCAGAACTCCGGGGAATGCGTGTGCGCGCGCGATACACTCGTAACTGCAACGACGATAATGCCACTCCGCGAATACATCCAAAGAGAACTGACGATGCGTTAAAAATTTCAAAAGCCGCTACCGACTGAAATGCATCGCGGCAGAACGCGTTCCCGTTTCTTTATCCGCCGTTTTTCTTCCATTTTCCCCGGTTTCCTCTTTTTTCTTTTGGTCTCAACAACCGTCCCTTGCCGCGACGCTGTCCTGAAGCCGTTCACCATTTTGTCGGTCCCTAACGGAGCCAGTTGCAGGCGCCCTTTAACGTCCACGAACGTTCCTTGCGGACAGAGTGCGCGGGGAAACGCGATGAAAGGAAATTAGAATCTTTCGAATTTCATTCGTCGTTTTAAGTTCCTCTCTTAAGTAGTCTATGCAAATTAGGGGAACGTTCAGCGACGTGACTAACCGAGCGTGGAAAGTGTAACGGTGCCATTAACGCTGGGTACTACTTTCGCGAAGTTGTTGTTGAATTTAAAAGTATGAGCTATTTCGAATTTTAATAAGCTCCCGATAACGTTCTCCGACCCCTGCCTACGACCGTTCGAGAGTCGCTAGGAGTTAACTGTAGTCGTTATCGCGTTTTTACTTTCGAGAGGAAGGATTATTATTCGTAGCTTATTTATTCCATTGTTCCTTTATGTTTAACTGTTATATTGAAAATAGGATACAAAGTTATTTCGCATTTAGTGAACTGATTAATTTTCTTTCATTACTAATAACGTTCCAATTTATTCGGTTTCATTGATCTATGGATTATAGTTGCTGAACAGAGTTAATTATAATTCCAAGAAATAAAATACTTGTTCCAATAATCAATAAATGTACTTTCTGTTTGAAATATTGTATAATTAATGTTTCATCTATTATTGTCAGTATTTGAAGTTGTTAATTGTAACAACTACACAATTAATATGTGATTGCTAGGAAATTAAATAGTTATTTATCGAATGAAATCAGTTTACAATAAACTATTATATTATCAATTCCACAAAATAATTAATATCTTAAATGAGATTGAAGTAAATGTGACAGAATATTAAACGAAATTTTGGTTATACTCTTTGGATGGTCAATATTAACAAACAGAAAGGAAGTGGCCAGCAACAAAACATTCAATTTCACGTATTATATATCGAAAAGAAATATAGATAGATTTTAGCTGCGAACTGCCTTTTATTAAGACCGCTGCGATAGTTTGCAATAAATAAAAATTTCAATTACGGAAAAAATGTTTCAAATACAAAAGAGCGAACCTTCCAATGAAAACAATACAAGTAAATTACTCTGACGCGAAGAGGTAACGATTTTTTTCCAAACGTCGAACTATTAACAGGAAACCGTTCCGTAGTTTACAAACGTCACGAGTGTATTGAATGGCCGAGCCCATCAATATCAATTTCAATATCCGCAGAAATTGAAGAGCTGTAATTGAATTAAAAGGAGAGCACCGTTACAATTACGGAAAGCATTGTCGAATATTACGAAGATACGCGTAGAAACTCCCGAACGCGCGATACATTATTCCCCTAATTCCCGGCGCATTAACGACCACATGAATACTAAAATCTATGCCCCACTGCAATTTCCCGAGCCCGCGGAGTCACACGCAAGGCCGCGATTTTAAATCGAATCACGGGTTACACAACATCCGCGCGTATCCTCATTTGCATTCAGTATGAATCTCCGGCGCGACAAAACACTTTTCTTTTTCATTCTCGGCTACCCATAACCGGGATTCTCGCGTACGTGCATGCGACGATACTGAATTCTGATTTTCATATAAGTGCATCTTAAGAATTAAGATCATTTCATTCATTCCCGATCGGGAATTTTGAAATTATTTGAATTACTTGTGACAGAAAGGCATATAATCAGATGAATATCAACTGTCGACTATTTTTCAAATAAAATATTGAGGACGTGTATTTTGTACCGCACATTACGACGAAGTTGATAATTCAAGAATTCATTTTGCTACTAATATTGTTTACCTTTAAACAAAAATGTCTTAGAATTACAAATACTATTTTAGTCTGAAAAGAGAACAGTTTCCTTAGAAGTAATTAATACTTTTATTTTAAAACTATTATTTACAACACCACAGGGTAAATAAATGTTTCTAGGCGTAAGAAATGAGAAATCTTTTGCCTCAATTATCTAGCTAGCACGTTTAACAACTTGAAATTTGACTAAATTTACAATTATTTGTTGCAAACATTTTCGTCTAACCAGTTTAGTGTCATGGTTATTCACAAGGAATATAACCCGTGAATTTATCCCTGCAATGCTCAGTAATCGATAATGCGTGACTGGATGTTAAATTGGTTTCATGTTATTCACGAAGGTACTGCGACTATCTACTTGCCCTTAAGGCTCATTCCACTTAGAAAAGTAAGCATGGAGTGCTAGAAACTCCCCATACGATTACTTAGAGGTTAAAAATCACAAGTTACAGTTTAGTAATTAAAATAAAAAGAAAATTGTTTGTCAACAATTTTTTTATTTTTTACGTATTTAAAATTAAATTTTAACCTTTTTATTCGAATTTTATATATTAGTGCCTGGTACGCCTAAAAGGAGTAATAAATTACTTATAGCAAAATAATATAATGTAAATCATTGCTAAATATTTGATTTATCCGTATACATATTTTGATTGTAAACCTGTTATTCGAATTACACTTGCATTTATGTGAAAAATTCTATTCATTATGATCTAAACCACGCCAATTCCTTATCATCCCTTTAATTTTTCTCTCTATTCGTATTCAGGAAATAAGCCTGTCAACAGATTAAGAGCCGTGTATCAACAGAAGGGTTAAGAAAACAACACTCCATAAATCCAGTGGCCTCTCCTATCTCACAGTGTAACTCGAGACAATCATATCTCCTCGCAAATCCATTTTACCCGGTGTACAGTATTACGCACGATTTGAATCGGGATGATGCGGCTGAGTTAGTGCCGGTGGCGCCGCGAAATTAGTAACATCGAGCGTCATCAGCTATGCCATGGAAGACTGAAACGACGCAGCGCACGCTTCATCTGCAGGAGAGCTAGGGTATCAAACGTTTCGCTTAAGTAACCGCTTTCCACCCCTCCCCCTCTGCACTTTCATCCCACGAACCCTCACACCACCGTCGGCCATGTAACCTCCTATGCTTCAATTAATATTGCCCTCCTCTGCATCCACCTTGACGGTAATCTTCTGCCTTGCCTCCTGTCTCTGGGTCCCTGCATCCAATCAGCGAGGACCCCGGTAACCGGCGAGATCTTATCGTGGATGCGAGCGTCTAGTTTGCTGTCATAACGTTACCGTTAAACGAGCTGACGACAGTCGAATTAGGCCGCGCGCGACCCGTATTAAATATGTCGTGTCAGGCATCCTACCGTACCCTTTTTAGAAATGCTCTAGAACTGACCGCAATCAACTCTGTCAAATTTATACGTCTGGAAAAACCACAGTTTTTCAAATTTCTGGTGCTGTAGTAATGGATAGCCAAGATAAATTAACGGACTCTAAGGTAATGGCTCCAATCATATCTGTAGGAGTGGCAAACGCGCTGCGACGAAATCGACGGTCACCAGCAGCCAAGAGGGTCTGTCGATCGGTCGAAGTACATTGTGAGGTTTAGCTTCTTAATTCATTGTTGACCGATTATGAGTTTACTCGCGTTTTCATGCCCAAACGTTGTTGATCGGTTACGAGTTAACTCGTGTTTGTACTTGCATTAGCCATTTGCATTAGCCATTTGCATTATCCCTCTTTTCCAAAACTCAGGGACTGCAGCGATAAGAACCCGGGATGATGGATCACAGGACCCAAAGTAGTGGGTCGTAGAATAACAGCTTCGCTAAATCTACAGATCGCTGCAGCCTCAGTTTTACCAAACTCTCTTTCCCCCACTCATTTAAGCTAGATCCCCTAAGTACTGAAGAAAAGCTGCGAGGTTAGTCAGTCTTTTGGAAACAAGTAATACTTAAAGGACTTTCCGTCTAATTTTGTACTAAGTTTTGTTAAAGAAAGTTAAGTAAAATCAATTCTTTGAAGTTTTCCCCCTCGAAGCGGTGTTCTAGAGTCACTTTCACGACAAAAAGAAGAATGTTTGAAATCAAGCGATTGGGCCATGAAAATGAAGTGATCAGTAAAGCATATACGTGACTGCGAGGGTGTTAGTTATGGATGCAAGGGGCATGCTACAAATGAGAGGGGATGCCAGTGAAGAGAAGGAAAGAATCATTGAGGATAACTGATAAAAGCGAGTGCGAGTTCAGCGGGAAGTTAGTTTAAGAGAGTGTTCGTGCACGCTGTCCAGGCCATGGTAGTGGACGTTGCGTAACACTTTTACACCCCAAATTAACTTTGTGTGAAATAGTTGAGATGAAAAAAGGCCTCTTCCTTTCCTCGGTTGAAAGTAAACTATTTGTTGATTGATAATGAGTGAAAGGAGTGTGTATGTGTGTACAAAGTTGATGTGTGTGTTTGTCCAGTGAGTACAGCGTGATTTGTAATTAACTTATGTTGACTACATGTCTGTCTGCCTTTATATATATATGGTATAGGCGGTGTCCTTAGTATCAAATCGAAAAGCCGAACGATCGGGGTGTTGTCGATGACAGTGTTTTTGCCTACGCCCACATTACTTGTAGTGGAGGTAGGGGGTACGTCGTCCCTTCTGACCTGCAACAGTACCGGTGGCTGCGCGCTCGGGGTTCAAGTGGTTGAACTGCCGTTTTTTATGGTATGTCAACTGCTGGTCAGTTATGACACCAGATGGTAAAATGCAGCTGTCAATAAAACGATTCCAGACGTTAATTATATTGTGTTAGAAATGAGCAAGCATAATTGTCCATACCATAAATCTACTCGCCCCGACGGCTGTGTCGCACCCAAATAAACCGTGTCGGAACAGGGAGTTCGACGCGATCCGACACTAGTTTAACAAGGAGAGGACCGGACATAAAAATCTGTTTTTGAATGAAATGTTATTCATGTTATAGTACATATATAGAAATGAAAAACCCTCATGTCTTTTTGGACAATGGTCCACCGTTTTCGTTTTCCTTCGAATTATAATCTATGAATAACTTCTATTTTATTATTGTAATATTATTTATATTGATATTATTGCAATTGTTAACTATTTGTTAATATGTTTATTATAATCATTAATATATTGATTTTGAGACAGTCTAAAATGAATTTTCAGCGAGCATCAGCGGATGCACACAATCTTACATATCTATCTTCGAGTCGCTTAACCTCTTGCTCTGGAAAGACGTGTCACGCATGTGAAGATGGTTTTGTTCCAAAATTGCCAATGACCTCTTATATACATCGGCAGCCTTGTTGCATTACGTACACTACATCGTTTTGAAATATATTGCTTCAAAATGATTAATGAGTAAAATCAGTGCACATATCTGTGTAAAATGGGTAAAAACAAAATTCTTTGAGCAAGACTTTCTAAGAATTTCCCAGAAATTCCTTAATTAGTAGAACTAGCGCCTTTAACCTCTTGTTCTATGATTTGTTTCACAACTACAATTGAAAAAACTACTTTATCGTTAATAACTTATTAGAAAAAGAAGAAAATTCGACACTTCTTTTACGTCTGCGTTTATTCCGGAGGTTGAAAATTGATAATAGAAAACTAACATTTAATTCCTATTTTATGAGAAGTAAATAACACTTACATTTGTCAAATTCAGTCTAAAATTTTCATTACGAGTCTGATACGATATTATGGGAATAAGAGTTGAACATCGACTGAAGATTAGCAAAAGAAAGCAGTTTTAGAAGTCAGTAGGAATAGTTCAATCCTCTTTCCGAAATCAACGTAAACATTTATTTAATAAAGTTAAAAAATAATATTTTAGAGTTTTTTTCTTGTTTAAACGAACTGTCAAAGACAACTCAACGACAAATGAGATTAAAAGTCAGCTGGGGCCAAGAATATAGGTACGACACGACTCGATATCGCGACGGAGATTTTATGAATCTTTCGGACACGCTTTACGACACCATCGAGGATGTTTAGGGGATGACGGTGGAATGGGAAGTGAGGAGGTAGCGTGCGTGACGCGGGATTTGGAGCGTGCCGGTGAAACGGGGTCATTGAAACTACCACCGGGGGACCGCGGGCTCTGTGACGTGGAAAAATATTCTTTTAACGTAATTTAAGCAGCACTTTTCGAGCTACACTGAACGTCCTTTTAGTCCCGCTTCATTTGGGATAGTGATTGAACTGCGGATATTTATGTGTTTGGCTTGCCATCTGAAGATTGGTTGAACTGCAGCGGTTTTCATAAAGTTTATTGCGCGGAAAATAAACCGATAATAATGGTTGGGTAGTTTCTTCAAAGTTCTCTGTGTTTGAACAAAGATAAAGTCCATTTAAAAATTTCTCGATAAATTTTTATTAACAGTCTTTATTTGCAATTTTTAGTTTATGATACGTGGATTCGGAGGAAATAATTGCCTAGTTTCGGAAGATGAAACCAGCAGATAGTATCAGTTATTATTCAAACTTTTATTGTAAAACTGACAGAAGTAATATTCACTTTGTTTTCAATGAAAAGTTTACTATTCATAATTACTCTATGCCTTTCACACTTAACAAAACAGATCTAGTTCTTCGCATAAGTATATTTTTCGGTAAATATTACTTCTCTACCTAAGAAATAAAAAATTATGTTCTCTCAATTGAAATGAATTTAATCTAATTTAAATGAATTTAATACCCATAAAGAATATGATAAATATCACCAAAATCGGCGTAGATGTAAAAGTCTGTACATCTATTTGCCAATACCAAATCCTTGAACATCCAAGGAAGAAAGTAAATTGAATAAACCGGACTACTATGACCCTGTCCGAACGAAAAGGCCGATCGACCGATCTTGAACTACGCGACCAAAACATGAAGTTCACTTCCTTTATCTCCTCCACAAGAAGCTTGAAAAATCTAGACCCAAAATATGACAACGTGTTCCGAAGAATAGAAATCTAAAAGGTATGTAGAACGGTATCTTCGCCGCTCGCGCGCATAGAGAGGAGACATTTTAAAGAGATCCATGGTATAGCTTCGGGAGAAGGGAGCCAACAATGGTGGCAAAATGTGCCGACATAGTATTTCCCGCATCTTATCGCAATGGCCGCTCTTGGCGAAGGAAATTCGCCGCTCCGAGATGACGCGGGCCGCGCGCTATACACCGTCTGAATGGTAACTTATGCATACCACTACTGCCGTTGCAGGACGATAATGACACGGCGTTTCGCGGCGGTTCTGCCGATACGGCGCCGTTACCGCTAAAAAAAGGGTTCCCCAACTTTGGGCGGCCGCGAATTCAATTCCCGCCGGTATTCAACCAGAGACGAACAATTCCGCGCGTGCGGAGCAACATTAAGCCTCCATTGAAAATTAACGGAATTCATAAGCGGTATCGGTGAAACGGTCGTCGACGGAGCGCGCACGCGCGCCCAAACGAACTTTCGACAGGTTCGTATTATAAGACACACTGGGGTTGAAAACAGTTGTGATGTGGATTTCAGTTGTTGAAATAGTCATGAGAAACGAGAAATATAGGGTAACAGCACGTAACACGGAATGCTATAATATTTCGGAAAATAAATAGCTTGATGTGTTTGTTCCCATGGGAAACACTGCATTAATAATAGATAAGAATTATATTAATAGTTGAACGTTAATTAAAAATTTGTTATTGAATACGGAGCATTATTGTGTTTGGTAGTGCGTAATATTTTCTGAGAGATAAATTAAGTAATTACATTTCTTAATATAGGTAGGGTGAACAATTTTACTTCGTCATGATTTATCATTAAACATGTTCGTTTTTCACTATTCAAAAGCAGTTTGCTGTAAAATTATTTTCTTCTTAGAATAGTTATTATTTTTCACAAATTACCCAGCTGTTTCATATTAGGAATCATTTTTTTCAATTCACCATTTTTGACTTTCTTTTTATCGTTTGCAAGAATTGAAATTTTTGTATTGTTATCGATTAGTGTACGAATGCTTACTAATTTCTTCGTATTTTGAAGCAGGTTTTAATGAACAAATGCATATCTCTCGTTTTAATCGTTTTATCTCATATGAAACTTTTTAAAATTTAGATCATTCTTTTCAATTCAGACTGTTTGAGTTCTGCGGACCTATGCGAAAATACAGTCGAATTATTCTATATGGCACAATTGTGCTCTTTTCATTTCAGCTAAAAAAACGACAGGCAATACGATTGCGCTTTTCTAATTCCGTGTGGAAAAATTCCAAGCATTTCGATTGCACTGTTTTTGTATTTCTAAATAGGAAACGAAAAACAAAATGAAAAAAACGAACTCAATTCGACTCTACGAACCAATGAGCAATATAGAACTGATGCTAAACCGAAAAATAACAGTTATAGAAGCGATTATAAATAGTATCGGCCCCGAGGAAACACATTCGAAAACGCTACGGGTCAGAACAGACACATCCATAGCAGTTATGGATATTTTTTCGGTTCTCATAACTGTTTCAGTCAAAATCGATATGTTACAGTATGGAACAGTTATTTTTGGAACCGTTTTAATCCATGCTGGTACAGGCCTCCTCAACAATGTTTCACCGACAATCTGCATTTATCGACATTCTACTCTCACAGATATACCTATACTTTCATGGATATAAATACTTTTTTCTCGGTAGACTGCTTATCTATATAAGCAGCTTATCTTATAATATTTCGTTGCAAATGAAAAAGTGTATAATTCACGACGCTTGCCCATAGTGATATACGCTGTCAGTTAAAAATTTAGCATCGATACATCGTCTAAAAGAAACTCTTTCATGTTTTGTAAATAACTTTTATTGGGGAATTTTTGTGTATGATAAAGGAACGTGAACATACGCGTATTAGTCGAATGTAAAGATATATAATCTTTGTCATTTCATTTTATATGTTTATGAGATTTGTGACATTACATGACAAGTGGTCTCAAGCTTTTGACTGAAAGTGTATATGTTCGATATAACATAGATAAATATGAGATACAATTTGTGTTGATTCTGTGAAAATATCAACTGCTGACATTTTGAACGGAAAAGTAGTTCATCGCCTAAATTATACGTTCACGATACATAGAAAAATATTAATTTTATGCATCTATATGTTCTATATATTCTATTATGTCTGTGAAAGCATATGTTGATGAAAATAAAATATCGGTGAATACATACTGTCCGATATAGTCACATGGGATTCAACTATGAGATTGTGATAAAAATTATAATGCCAATATTATTCAATATTTTCAAAACAAAGCTTTCAGATTGATCAGCGACATCAATTTGCGATGAGTTATAAATGTAATTTGGATACGAAATGGATATGAAAATTCATCTAAAAACAAATATTATAAAAAAAGTAGACCAAACAACTATACAAACATATTAGCTAACGATATAATCTTTTAAATAATTCATGAGATTACGGTAATTTCTTTTTGATAGGCTATTAATGAGTGGCACCTTTTCTCACGCTGTACTGACATCAAGTTCATTAACACTAGAATTAAAGCGTACAATGTGATTAATATGTAATCCTAATAAAAATTGTAGTAATCAATTTTTTCGGTTTCTTCGTGCATTCACTGTAGTATTCAATTGAAACATTAAATATCCGATTTGATTTTAAAAATAAATAAACACGTTCAAGATGTCAATAAGATATAAGAGAAGAAATAAGAAAACTGAAATCCATCATTTTTACGTATGCGGTAGTTCTAGTGTTAATTTTTCTAATGTAAGTTAGTTGTAAATTTAAATAAACATTGATTAAAAAATATATTAATATTTTATGTTAACAAAATTCCATTGAGAAACGTTGATGTAAATACTGTTGGGGTAGTCTGTGTCAGTCTTATAATGTAGACTAATTTTCAACCGCGACGCGCACCAACAGGAATGCAATGAATCGCCGATAAAGCGGAGGAAAGGAAAAAATATTCATCGGTCATTTACCAGCGACAGTGTTATCGCGTTCCTGCATCTTGAACGGGGACACGGCATTAATGATTAAATGTAATTCCAGTAAATTACGCGTCGCTTCCGGCGACAGAGCCACTTTAACAGCGGGCCGACACGAAACGTAATGCACGAACCGGCGCAGAGTAGAGTATTTGCCCGATCTAGGTGGCCAAAAGTTAACTTCAGAAGTTTTATTCGAGCTGTACAATTTTTACTATCTGAGATGGTTTGATAAATGAGAGTTAATGTACCAATAAACGTATAATAAAAATTATGAAATGCAACTGAAAGAATACTTCTTTTCATTAAGGATCCCCTTTCCATCAACATTTAACCCCTTGTTTTACGATTTCTTTCATAACTGCGTTCGCTGAGATAACTTTGTCATTAATAATTTACCGAAAAGTAAAGAAGAATTCCTAATTCATTTATATTCATGTTTAGTTTAGAGCATAATGATTGATAATAGAAAAATAATATTTGATTTAAACCCAAAATAATTGAATTAAGTTTAGTTTCTTCTAAACTTGCATTTGAGAATTTCCTCACGAGTTTGACTCGATATTGTATGATAAGGAATTGAAAACTTATTCTAAAACTATGTTTCTGTTTAAGAAGATACTGATGAACTACACTCGTAATAAACGAGACGAGATCATTTTCCTCATTTAAACAAGTGTAGGACTACTAATTGTGAAATAAATATAACTGTTCACTAATAACTAATTGTTTTGAGCAATAATAGTATAAGTTTTTGTTATTCGCTGCTCTATGAAACTAAGGACAATTAATTTTTTATCTGCGTAACATCACCTATAAATAAATTCTTTGGTGTTAAGGAATTGTATATACAATACAGTGTGTACAAAAAAACATTATCTGATTTGATAAAATCTATCGTATATACATATAAGGAAACGAATACTTTTATGAGTAATTATACTGCATCATATACATACAATATGGTCATTTTATATTTCTTTACTCTTAAAAATGAAGATAAACAAAACTTTTTTAAAATCTAAAGTCCATAAATAATGAAGGAGAATATACTTTAGATTAAAAAGTTTTATTTATCTCAATGTTTAAATAATTACAATATAAACAATCGAGTCAGATTTGCTAATACAGTGAAAATACTATCGGTCACCAGCACCTGTCGAAAAATCCCCGCGAACCGTTGTCCATTTCGATGGTTCACGGTATTCATTGGTTCTACTAGTCGAAATCGTATTTGCGCCTGATTACCTCTCTCAAAACTATCAGCGGAACGGGGTAGATTGCTTTAACCACTAATTACCAATAATTACCGGTCACGATGCGTGCTCATTACCGTGTACGTCGATATGCGCGTGATACACACTCCATTCTGAATCGTTGCTCTCCGAAGACTGGCGTAGGATAGGAGTAAGGATGGACAGATCGTGTTCCCTTTGACGGAACAATTAAGGGTGACGTATTGGGCATCTTTTGCGTATGTTACTTCGCTGATGTAGGAATCAATTCCAATTGAACAGTCCCTTTAGTATATTCGGTGTGCAGTAGCGTGGTCGAACATGAACTTTGGTCTGTAATTTCCGATAGATGATGCTTGCAATATCTCATCTGAAACATGGATCCGGCAACACGGTTATTCCATTACCTTTATTCCTGAGAAATCAAAATTTGAAAATAACATATAAATTTTTACGCTTGAAAATTATTTATCGATTAATTGTGAAAGTTTTATAAACGTTTATTGCTGAAATTTATTTTATAGATCTTCTATCCCTATTCATGATAAAATAATATACATTTTTGTAATATTATAAATTGGTAAATGTATTTAAGGAATTTTTACAGAGAGCGAGAAGCTGTTATAATTTTATTTATTCAATTATAATGTTCATTGGTCTTTCATGCTTCTATTGATTTTGACACAAGATTAAAGGTACTCGATGGAAAAAAACTTTTAACTTTTAAAGTATTCTTTTCAGCTTTCATCTGTTAATTGCGAATTCAACAGAATTTTTGTTTCACATTTTTTTTACTATATTAACACTGTTTTGGCAAAGTACACATTGTGTCGATGAAATTGCTTGAAGAAATAAATGTAAAATAGGTAGTTTATAATTGAAAAAAAACAATTATTTACCTTTAAAATGAAAATATATTTTAAAATAGAAAATGAAGCGGTAAACATATTTTGTCATTTCCGGATGTTACAAATCCAGTCCATTAAGTAGGAGAGCTATCTAATACAGCTCGAACTTCGTCGAGCAGAATAAAAGTTTTTATTTAGATAGAACTTTCTTCCGCTTTCGTGTAACTGTGAGTCCTCCATGTGCGTGCAATTTATTGAATAAAAGTTTCATTCTAGAAAAATAAGGGAAAAGAAGTTGCGCAAACTACATTTCTGGAAGAACATTATTTCATAAACAAAACTGTAGTGCTGACTCCTGCGTAAGGGTCTATGCACACGAAAAACACGATTCCGTTGCGATCCCGCAACACTGTGACATTGGCGATTCCGTAGCGTGAACATTGCGGCCATACGGTCTTTTTTGTTTTAAAATCAAATAATTTTACATATACAGTGACCGAGAAAAGCATTCATACACAGTCGCGTTCCAACTTTAACTTAAAATTATTTCATAATACAATAAGGTCAGGACTCTTACATATCTATGCTCAGAATAATTGTATATATCAAATAATATTTATTTTTTTCAACTATAAAGATATGTTTTCAAAGTAACGAATAGAGTTTGTAAATGTTACAAAAATAACGTGGAACAATGTATTCATACACTCACTACTTTCATATGAAATATAAAGTAAATTAGGAATTAATATTTGATTGGGAACCCCTTTGATTCAATAATACCTTGCAAACATTTCGACATAAAATTAATTAAATTATTTGTTATTATATTATCTATTTTATTCCATTTCCATACAAAGTAAATACACACTGCACACATGTACTGCATGCATAGAGTAAATTTCATTGTATGCAGCACATACACAATTAAAATATATATAAATATATATATAAAATATATATAAATAAATATATAAAATATATATATATATATATATATATATATATATATTTCTTTCCTTTGAATGGTGTATGTGGTGTGTAAGATGAAATTTACTCAGTGTATGAGGCGTGTGTATGTAGAATTGCCAGAGGAATCGCTCGTGTGCATAAGCTCTTACCTTGCGACAAGGTAGTAGTGTTGTTAATGAACAGTAATAATAATAAAAATCGATTTAAAGGTGGCCTGTTACTGTAGAAGGAAATGGTTAATATAAAAGAGTAAAATAAACAAAGAATAAAACGCGGCAGTATTCGTGAAAAATGTGTAAAAATGGAAAAGCGCAAGAAAGCAAAATATGTAGTAGAATAGATGTTAAAATTAAAATGAAAAATAACTCGAGGTTAAATGGATAACGGTGTCAGAGATAATCCTGGATATACCTGCAGCAAAATTGTAATGAAAATAAACGGTACAGAAGTCTAATACAAACATAGAGATATGCGAAGTAAAATTTAAAGTGAAACATTATGAACTAGTATCCAAACAATGATCTATTAGATGCTCTGAGCGAATATGATCGTTCTTTGGTAATTCATATACCCTTTCTTCAATCGCAACACAAACAAAAGCAAGGACAGAAAGTGAAAAACTGATTAATCGGACAGTATAGCACTGAATACAGAGTTGAACGCACAAATGAAAATGCATAATCTTAAATCCGGTCATTTGACTGGTTCCCGGTACGATTAGTATTAACACGTTGCGTACTGGTTAATTGTCAGAAAACTGAGTTATGCGGATAGCGATTTTCAGTGAGATCAATTTATATCACTATATATGGAATATATTTTAAACGGACAATTAGTTCTAATCAAATTTAATATTTTTTTAAATGCTGTGGTAATTAGCAAAGTTATATGGCTAAGTGTCTTTATATAAAAACGAGATGTCTTATTATCAGTATGTAATATGTTAACTATTGCTCGCTACAATCACGTCAACGTTAACCCTACATTAATATCAATTAATAATTCCAAAGGATAATTTCTAATCGACCCAACCATTACATATGCATCACAGTCAGTTATGCATAATCAGATTACATTCTGCTCAACGCTGTTACAAAACACATCGCGATCACAGCAAAACAACACTCTCCATCATAGAACTATCGTCCCGATCACACGATCTATAAACACCGATATCTCAGCAGTACAGTGAAATACAATTCCCGGGTTCCATGCCCCATAAATATAATTGCGACGATGCAAGATAGATTCGAGGTCGAAGCGCGCGTCGCACGGTCAGTTACCCTGGAAAAACCCGGGAAAACGGTTTCAGGGAGTCGGCCGGGACTTACGGGCGGAATTTACAGACGGTGTCCATTAACGATCGGGCGGTAAACGGGGCGACGGGTCAGCGTCGCCGGCAGCGACCGGTAACGATAAAACACAACCGAGCTGGCGGCGTCAGTGACGGCGACGTCGGTCGGGTTGGCTCGGAAAGGCGAACAAAACGCGACGGTGAAACATGTCGCACGCGTTTCTCACGCGTTATCATAACTTCAGATCTGGCGGACCGAGGCGTCGTCGGCCGTCGTCGACGACGCGGACCGCACGCTCGAACGGGTAACGTATGCGCGCCGCTTCCGTCCATCGCGGCCGCGCCCGCGCGTGGACACCGAGCCGCTCGGGCGTATCGGTGCCCACCGCCGATAACGCCGCGTCCAGACTTGTTACCGTTGTTCGGTACTCAACCGCTCTTTATTACTTGTTGAAGTATTAAGCCCTTGCCTTAAGATTTATTTCTTAACTATCACCGATACAACTACTTTGTCGTTGATGATTTATTAGAAAAGAATAAGTTTTGATGCTTATTCTATGTCTACGTTTACACCAAAGGTTAACCTGCTCATTACAATGGACGAGAAATCTTAGTTCTACGGTGTCGGAGAAACGATGCATATCTCTTTTCACTATGTCGTATGTACGATGATATGGACGTGACATATTGAGTATCTTTGTTATTAGTATGAAGTGTTTTATTTGAATATGACCGGCAGAAAGAAATCTTATTTGACTAGATAATACGTAGTTTGTAAGGACAATGGCCGATGGAAAGAAAGCAGATGTTGTAAAAGTTGTTCCGTCGCATTATGCAATTCATCATACTTTCAAGCATTCCGTACAAAATAAACAATAAAAACTGTACACTAATCGTATAAAGTATGGAGTATTTTATATTTACTATCTTTAGGCACATTCCACCAACGATGACATGTCTTAAAAATCGGTTACTTGTTTCAAATTTTCAAATAAAACACTTCATATCAATAATGAAGATACACAAGATATCTCGTCCATAGCATCGGTTCTTCGACATTATGGGACCATTTTAGCGAAAGGGTTAACGATTGATGATAAATGTTTATTTTTAATAATATAAATTAAGTAATATTTGTCTAAGTTTCTCAAATGCAGTTTGAAATTTTCGTCACAAGTTTGACAGAATATTGTAGGTCAAGGAGTTAAGGATGTTCCACTGATCAACGATATTCTAGTGGACTGTACAATGTACTTAAACTGCGATATTGGAAAAGTTGAATAATACGCAACAAACTACAGTAAGAAAATATATTCGCTGCGGTAGAATGTTAGAAGTTACGGTGCGAACCGCTCAGCTACTGTAGGCGGACTGTCGAATCGTTTTTCTGGTAAGGCAAACGTGAACATGTTTTCCACGACTTCCAGGGGATTTTTCCGTAACAGAAATTTTCTGACTCATGGATTTCCCTTTCGAAAGAGAATGTTCTTATTGGCTGGTGATTTGTGCGCACTGATCCGTGGTTGTCCGCTGGTGATTTTAACATGTTGACTGCCACGGTGGTCATCAATGACGGAAGCTTCCAAATTGCTGAAGAACAATTACAATACAAAACTTGATTTTAAATGAAAATATTTAGTAACATAAGTAGCTAGATCATAGCGTAATATGACTACTGTTATATTAAACTATTAATAATTATTTTCAATATCATTTGCCTTTGTTATTGAAGAATCACTGATCAAACCGCTAGAAATTCTCGTGGTAGTCAACGTGTTAATCCGTGCAAGTTACCGTAGTCCAGGCAAGTAGAGGTCTGCAGATAGAAGAGACTCGTACGGCGGTACAAAAATCTCGATATATGTTTAACCAGTTAGCTATGTTTAAGGAGTATCTCAAAGCTAGAGATCATACTAATTCTTTCAACAATGAATTCTTTATTTTTTCATATAAATATGTAATTCTTCTTTGTTTTGCTTTAGCTTTTCATTAAAATATACCCTAAGTGTATTCGTCCTGTGTTTGACAAGTACACCCACCATTTTGTTATTTTACTACAGGCAACACGAGAGATTTTTCAAACTAAATTCTACAGTTAACAGGTTAACGACTTTGTAATAAGCCATAGCTTATTTCTTCGAAAGCCGTAAATGGAAAATCGCGGTGAAGAAATTGAACAGATGCTTGCCGGTGCAAATAGAATAGAAATTTAGAGAATTTGCCTTAGGCTATACCTCCTCGTCTTGTGTTTCGTTAATTGCCCTAAAAATTGTGTACAAAGTTAGAAATATTTGCTGAGATTTTATTCAATCATGAGATTCCACGGTGAGATTTTATGCAGCCGGCTGTTTTTACGTGGCATATCAACCGTGGCCATGGTGCACAGCGCTAGGCAGAAGTTCTTCAAAACAACGAATACATTCAGTTTGATTGGTATTTGTTATTAATACTGCACCCAACCCCCGATTTGCTTGGATAAATCGTGTGTTTGTTCTACATGAATGAACATTACGTAAATAGAGTCTGTCAGTTTAAAAGGAACCAAAATATTGAAAAGAAAAGCTGGTAGAAGTTCTAGAAATATATATTTATTTCACATAGCTTAACAAAGAAATGATAATAATGGCATTTCAGAAAACAGAAGTAAATTTTTTTCGGTGTCAGTAAATTCAGATCGAATAGATTGATATTGTGTGACTAGTATCGCGTTAATAGTGATGTAATTTACCGTGAAAAAAAGTGTCACGTAAATGGAGGGGAGTGTAGGTTAACGGAATCCATGAATTTACGCATATTGAATATAATATTGATGCATGTTGTCGATTTTAATTGATACAATGTGTGTCCCAATGTGTAGTAATGTGTGTCCCAATTATCTACTGTCAATCGTCTAATTTTCACGATGTAAATAAACGAATATTAATTCATCTATAAACCATAAAATAAACTGTATAATATATATTTGGGAACGTAGTGTTACCACATTGAATGTCATACGATTTTCCAGTGTAAAATGAAAGAAATAGAACATCAAATTATTTAATTGAATTGTATTGTTTTTATTGCACGTTTATTTTGTTGAATGTCATCACATTAGGTAGCATTATTTTAATATAGAAATGTTTTTAGGTAATCATCGTTTAATTGAGTGAATTGTGGTACATCAATTTGGTTAGTCGGAGGTTATCGATAACC
Organism: Nomia melanderi; assembly: GCF_051020985.1. NCBI lineage: Eukaryota > Metazoa > Arthropoda > Insecta > Hymenoptera > Halictidae > Nomia > Nomia melanderi. The sequence continues at coordinate 2,085,880 of NC_135005.1, forward strand.
CGTATGAGACTGAACATGTTAAAAGTTAGCAATAGCGAGCCATATCCCTTTGCACTCCGAACATTTTCTAGATTTCCTTTTCGATAATTTTGTATTTTTTTATGTGTTTCGTTTGGAATGTATTTCGAAATAAATTAGTTAGGTTAGATGATAGGAAATATGTCTATTACTTTTAATAATATTATTGAAAATTGTATAATAATACAATTTTAAAATGTGTCAATAGAGAGGCACACTTTTGAATAAATCTGATGTCGAGTCATGTTCGACACAAGAGTACAAGCGGATAACGTAGTTTGAAAGAAACGTAACATAAAATCAATTACGATAGTCTCCAGAGAAATAAAAACAACCAAATGAACGCACGAGTATTCTTTATTCCGCCCATAAATTCTGCAGTATGAGAACGTGTTCTTTTATAATCTGCTTCTTAAACCTGCATGTAAGTATTTTTTATTCACTAAATAAAATCAACATTTGCCAATAACGAATAAATAGTCGTTATTCAGTCATTTGTAATTTAAGTTAATCGTCATTCGTGTAGCGAACCTATATTCGTCATATACTCGTCTCTCAATTTACGTGGCACTTTTTTTACACTAGTCTCTTTTATACGTGGTAAATTATGAATCTATGTACGCGGTAGTTTTTATACGCGATCTGAATTTAGTAGCACCGAATAAAATGTACTTTTATTTTCTGAAATGTCATTATTATTATCTTCTTGTTAAGCTGTGTGGAATAAATATGTATTTCTATAACTTATACCAGCTTTCCAATATTCTGTCTTCTCTTGTCTCGACAAATTCTGTTTACGCAATTTTCATTCTCGTAAAACGAATCCACGTGGAATGGATTTCCGTGTAAATCTAGGATCAGGTATATTTTATTCGCGTATGTAAATTCGGTTGATAGCGATAGAATGTCATTTACGTTTTCTATGTTATTTGCAGTGTTGAGCAAGAGTTACTCAAGATAACGAATAAGAAACAACGAATAAGTTTAATTTGTTTATTATCTGTGAGTGACGAATACATTAATTATTCGTTATTCGCAAATAACAATTAAATTGAATTTATTTATCGTTTGTAGGTGGTGAATACGTGAATTACTCATAATTCGCAAATAATAATTAAATTGAATTTGTCCGTTATTCGTTGCTTAGAATGACTCTTAGCCAACATCGAGTAACAGGTTGCGGTAATGAGGCGAGATGCGGTGACAAGTTTGAACGCGGCCTAAGAGCCTCCTTTCCGTGTGACCGAATGGCATCGACGTTGCCGGACCTGACCGGATTTCTTCGTTGCTGAACCCGGCCGACCGTTGCCATTGAAATGGAAACGGAACGATAAAATCAGGAATTTTACGAGAACGTTAAGGGCTCGTTCGCGTTACCGCCCTGAGACCAGGATTTTTCCTCGAACTACGTAACGATAAAAGGGGAAACGTTACGCTGTTCTTACCCGGTAATAGTTTAGTCAATTGTTTGTCGTATCTTTTAACGCAACCGCGTTGATGCGTTTCCCGGAGATTAAACGCGGATGGAGGAAGATTTGTATTGAAGGTTTTTACCTGTTTGTGATAACTGTTTCGAATGCATGGCGTGAACTGCAGTTAATTTTATTTGATTCAGTCATTTGCGCGAGGATTAAATTTTAATTCCCAATATTGAGTTCTGTATACTTGTGGATAATGTTATTGAAGGGTTTGTCGGAAAAATCGTTATTGGTGATGCTATTGTTTTATTTGATACAACTTCGTTTTATGGTCTGGCGGGTTTTTATGTAATTTTAGTCGTTGCAGTGGATGTTGGATTTCAGGCATTATTACGTTATTACGCAAAAAGAATGAAAAATGTTACGCGGCGTTTTTTCTTTCGAGTGAAACTGCTGTTGTGAGGAAAGCGAATTTGAATATTCATTGCATGCAGGTGCTTATGCATATGGCTTACTACAGTGTCTGGCCATTGATACTTAATTCTACTTAGAATCAATTCAGACCTTGACGTACGATTAAAAGATGTTGATGTACTAATAAAAATCGTGAATAATTTTTAATGAGAATTGATTATACATGGGTAGTTCATTTTATTATATGATACGTTTTTCTTATTTTTAAATTTCACGACTTTTATCTATTTTTAAGAAAATAGGTGCTTACGAATTTTTACCCTGAATGGTATCTGCTGAATTCAGTTATTTCTTATGTTTTAACGTAAAATATTTAATATATTGTGTTAGTATGTTTTTATTCGAAATATTAATTTTCCAATAATAAATATTATAAATAGTATGCCAGAACCTTTAGATTAAAATGAAATAGGAGTCAAAACTATCAAACAAACAGTTTTTGAGACAAGAATTCCTAGATGTATCCTGTTTTCATAAGCATGAAAAGTATTGAAAAATTTAAAAGACCGTTTGTTAAAAAGAAATTTAAAATCAGCAAACTGACAACTAAACTTTCCGTAATTTCATATGCCCTACGTCATATTTCATTTTGAACGAAATCCCTGACGTCGACGTCAAAGAGTGATAGATTCGCACCTGGTGACCCAGATGTCAGTAAAAAATTAAAATAACATAATTCAGCGCGAAAAGAGTTAAGATACTAAATACGTTGATCTCACAAATAACAGTAAACTTACAAATACTACTCTTTTCGATATTCTCTTTAAAATCGATGCTTTCAACAATGTTTTCCCCTTATTAAAATATTTATTACAGTCCCTAATTTAATGTATAGTTAACACATTAACCAAAAAATCTTTAGATCACTTTGTGATAAAACTTAAAAATCGTAGTAAAGTTATGAAAAGATTTCCGACAGGTCTTTAACTCCTTCGATCCGAAGAACATACTACATATATCTTCTCCCGCTACCGACATGTCAAAATAAATGTTGTTATATAGTTTCACGTTTAAAAAAATAAAATAAGAAAATTTTTTGAGACATGTTGAACTATTATTGTGATATAATTTTTATTCAAAATATACGCTATATCTTAACACTTAATCGAACGGTCGAGTAAAAATAGCCGTTTATACTTTGTTGTAGATTGAAATCATTTCGAAGTTATTAACATATTATTGACTGGCAATTTTACACAGAAGATATTCCATGTCACCAGTTATTATTTCGTAATTAAATATAAAAGTAAAACAATCTAAATAAACTTCAATATACTTTATTTACATATAATGAATTAAAATGAAACTTTGGACATATCGTTTATTCAACTTTCGATATTTTACTTTTGCTATATTCTACATTGCCCTGTGTTTCAGAAATTGAAATGGCTAATGGAAGTGCAAACACCAGTTAATTCGTGATCGGTCGACGTTTGGGCATGAAAACAAGAGCTAATTCGTGACCGGTCAACAATGTGTTAATCATAACGTTATTAATTTCTTTATAAATTCATATATCAGACAGCAGTAATTATCATGAAACAAAAATAAAAGAATTTTTCTGGGAAGGTACATATACTGGCAGAATTCATAATTCACCTCCTCTATCTGCAAACTTACTCCTCTATCTCTCACTTAGCACTAAATGTACCGGCACTTTAGCTGCCGATCATACTTTTGCAGGAAAAATATGGGTGACTGTTAATTTCATACGCAGTCAATATATAAAATAACTTTTGGGTTATAAGAAAAAGATTATATATTTTCATTCGTTTTTGAAGAACGAAAAACTATAGATGCATTTTTTTATTTGGAAGTATCATTAAATGCCATGTCAGTCACCGATGACCGACACTTCTGAATTGCTAGAAAATAATTATAATATGCGACGTAACTGATGTCAAATAAAGATCTTTAACTTTGAGTGCCATTTGTAATTGTTAAAATTCTTTCGAAAATTGTCATGCAACTTTACCGAGAAATGCTTAGCTTACGGAACATGTTTATAAAAGTTTTACTATTTATATCAATGTGCTGAAAGGTTTACAAGATATAATAAATATTTTCATCTTTTGGTGGTCGTGTTATTTGCAGAAATATTCAGTGTAGCTCATAGCGACGTTGGCACTCTAAAGGTTAATAACGCAAGTAAATTGATAACAGCGTAATATAAGAATTATGATGGCAAAGAATTAATAATTGTTCCTATTTATTTTTGCTACAAAAGAATTAGTGTTATTAAAACGCTCAAAATTTCCGTGGTTGTTAACGTATTCAGGAAATGAGAATTCTCGCTTTGAAAAAATAAACGTTGTCGTCGGGAAACAAGAATTCTCGTTTTGCGACACGCGTGCGCTTTGTTGATAAATTAATTCCTATAAAATATATTAATTACAAAACTAATTATCGCAATTTTAATACAAATATGAATCGTTTCTTCTGAAAGTGACTCAAGTACACTTAAAAAAGATTAAAGAAGCATTAAAGAATAAAAAGGTTTGGTAGAATTGTAACCATTATCAATTAACTTGATTTTTTAAAAAAATGGACTTAAGCCACTTTCAAAACAAACGGCTCATATACAGAAATATCTTTATATCATTAAAATATCTCGTTTCATAGAAAAGTTTCAAAAAGAATTGCCCGCTGCAAATGTATTAATATAAAGATATAACTTCGTCTATACACAATCACTAGTAGCAACACTATCAACCTCGTTCTTGAGAGGTAAATAATTCATATCGCCGACGGAAGGTGAAAAATCATCGAAACCAGTGGGAGAGTAGTTGGTCCACAAGTTCACCAATCAGATGTCCAGCGAGTCCCGGCGGAAACGGTCAATGACATTCGACAGAGATTCAGAGCTCATGAATCGCAAATAGCCCGAATCTACGGAATCAAACGGTTTCGTGGTCTAGCAGACAACGTCAACGGCCGGGGGACGGAGCAGCCCATTCTGAACAGTTTCTCGCAAACTGTCGAATTAAAGATCGAAGCGTCGCGGGCCGAACAATGCGCTGGTTCATGCTCGTTAGGTGTTCAACGCGTCTGCACGCGACACACAAGAGCGTCGCGCCGTGCCGAACCGGCTAATGAAGTCGCAGATACGTAGCACGCGTTTCACGCTGTCGGCATTGTCGGTTGGGAGGCGTGCACAGGAATAGGAACAGAGGACTCGTTACATTGTTCGGTTAACCTGGCGTCGTTTTGCATGCATGTGTACAATTTTCCCTCCCTCTGCGAACTTATATCATCGCGATAAGGCTGTGCATCCTGCTGCATTCGATTACGCCCGCATATCTCCTTCCCACTCGCTGCTTTACTTCTCTTATCAATGCGTACTTTTATTTTGAATATTCGCATGTATATTTAATGACGAGAACGTTAGAAACTATGTTGACGTCAGCGTGTTGTGTAAATTATTGTGCTGCTTAAATAAATATTTATACAGCGAGTGCTTGCCTTATATTCTTCTTACCAACTTGCACTTATATTTTGTATATTTGAATGTGCATTTAATGATGAAAACGTTGGAGACTATGTTGATGTCAGCGTGTTGTGTAAATTATTGTGCTGTTTAAATAAATAATTATACAGCATGTGTTTGCCTTATTCTTCTCACCAACTTGCATTTGTATTTTCCATATTTAAATGTTCATTTAATGACGCAAACGTTCGAGACTAAGGTCTGAGTTACTTAATGTCTAACTGACACTGGATTTGATGGCAGCATATTGTGTAAATTATTGTGCTGTTTATTTACTTATACAGCAAGTATACTTACTTTATTCCTTATATCAATTCGCAGTTCTACTCTGAATCTTTGCATGTATATTGAATTATGTGAACATTAAACGATACGTTGATATCAGGATATCGTGGAAATAATTATGCAACTTATTTATTCATATAATATATTTATTTTCAATCCTATTATTATTTTTTATTTGAAGGTTTATTGGAATAATATAATAATAATGATAGTATGTTGACATTTAATTTTTATTTTTTTAAATATTACATAACTTTAGTTGTATTGTTTCTCTAATACCCTGCTTTGGTAACACTGTAATAGACTTTTATTTAGTAGGGGAATTATAATTCATCGTAGATTTAAGATGAATGGGTGTTCATCGTGTTCTAATTTACTACAGACGAGTCACACATTTGATGAAAATTTCAATATTAACCCTTAGAGTGCCAACGTCGCTCCGAGTGACGCTGAAAATTTGTCCAAAAAGTGCCAGCGTCGATCTCAGCTACTCTTTATTTTTGATAGCGATAAATACAACAGAAAATATGCAAAATCCCATTGATGATTATGTTTATCGCCATTAAAAATAAAGAATCTCTAAGAATGACGTTGGCACTTTTGGACAAATTTTCAGCGTCGCTCACAGCGACATTGGCATTCTAAGGGTTAAATTATATTTACTTATATTTTCAATATCAACCATCTGGCTCTATCATACCATCATCCGTCTCAGTAATTCTCTCCCATTTCCAATAATAACGAAGACGCATGAAAGTACTAACTTTGATGAGCTACCTTGTATACGCAGGCTTCACACAAGCCACAAAATCGGTTGTGTTCTCCAGGCGCGGAATCTTGTTTCCTCGCCGACGTTCCGACCGTCAACGAATTCGCCAGCCAGAAGGTACCTAATAAATCTACGTCGGAGAGACGAAAGCCTCTCGTTAGACGCGGACGTTCCGCGAAAGCTTCTTTCGTGGATCCGCCGGCGCTGGGATTGCCCCTGGAAAACTTGGCCCCGCGAACAACCCGGCATAAAATTATTTTTCCTTATCCGGGGCCCGCGTCACTGTCTTTATTCGCCGGTTTTAGCACGATGCCGTTTCAGCCTGGCGTAAGACGATTTCCTTGGGGGCTCTATCTCAAACGTGACTTCGTCTTTCGGTCGCTCGTAGTTAAGTTTCGTATGCTTCGGTTCGTGTCTTCAGCAGGGCTTGCGCGCAGTTGTCGAACTTCGACAACGTGTATATTGAATACCGGCGTGGCTGTTGTTTATTCACGCTCCAGTTTAATTCGTAGCGGAATTTAGTCGAGGACATTGGTGGTGTTAAAATGAGATTGACTTACGGTCGATCATTGAAGTTTATTTGCACTTGCTACATTCGAAACGTTTTTCACGAAAACAAATTTCTGAGACGTTCAGAAGGCTATAATTTCTTTCATTCCTTTTTTAGAAGTAACGATATGATTAATGGTTATTCGAGATAGAAGGAAAATATACAAGAAGCAATTATGAAATGTATAAGACATAGGCACTATATACATGAGTTTATCAAGGATACGTTAGAGTGTACCTAGTTTATTCTTATGATTACTATAATCATTATCATAAAAAATTATCAATCATTATAAACATAATTTTAAGCTTTATGTTACTCTATTACAATAATCTTAATTGCTTCATTATAAAATTTTCGGTATTCCCATACTTTTAAATTAAAATGTAATGATAATTGAAATGAATAATTAAGTAAGAAATTTAAATCGAAATGTTTTCAACTTTTGTTTCATAGACAATTATTCTCTTCGGTAATCAATCAGTCTTAATACTATTTCAAATCATTACTTCAGCCGGTGTTATGTTTATCTCGTTAAGAATCACCTGTCTGTACCGTTAAATTACTAATATAACAGTGTTGACAAATTTTCAAATATTCTCGCTTAATGAATGCGAATAATTTATTTGATTGTTATCAATAACGAGTCAATACTTATAGTGACGAATCCAATATAGAATACAAAGAACCCTCTCGTATAACTTTATTTCTATATATTTAATTATATCTTGCAATATAAAGTCTACGAAACTACTCACCCCGTAGCATCTATTTATTTTACGTTTAAAATAACAATACAAAAAATACCATGTCTTCGCATTTATTGATAGTTTATAAAACGAAATAACTAACTCCACTTGTCGAACTTTCTCAAATTTTCTGGCTAGAACGCTTGAGTAATTCTTCGCGCACGTAATTTGATCAAATTCCTTTAGTTGTTTGTTCAGCAGAGTCGATCGCATTGCCAAATGAATGGTTTATACACCAGAAAGATGATTAATTTAAGTTTCCCGCGGCACATTTCACACAAATGAGACAATTCCGGAAAGTGCACTACTTTAATAGACATAATGACTAGTCCAGGTGAAAATTCCAGAACGATGCCTGATGGACAGCTGACTAAATGTTAACGTGTACACGCAACGGACCGGGAACGGTCGAATGGAAACGTTGTGACACATTCAGGCTACTGTTTAACGAACCCGACGAGCGTCCACGCACGGATCGCGCACAGTTTTGAGCGGTTCGCGCGTCGATATGTCGTGAGAATGACGCTACCAGCACGCGCATAGATCATGAACGGCCGCGCGTAGTCAGCCCGGCATAAAATATTTAATGACATTTATGAGGCCTATGAAAATTTCAACGCGATCGGACCGAATACTCGTCGAAAACGAACCGACGTGTTCACGCGCGCGCGTTATTTATCTCCGAGCGAATGCGGTTCTTCGATGAACACAGGAAACACCGCTGTTATGAATAACCGATGGGAACGAGGCTCCTGCGTTTCGCGTTTTACGCATTAAACGGACGCTGTAAAAGCAACGAGCACCGGTTGTATTATTTCGTGAGATGCGCCCAGTGATAATGGTTGCGTACCGAGTGCGGACGAATTTCACTGAAATCGTAAGCTTTCGATGACGCGTTACAGTAACTGGTGGAAATAAATGAAAATGGAAGATTCGGTTGAGGCGTACAGCGTTCTGTGGTGTTTGGTTTGATTATTTAGAAACTGTGGTGTCATTTGTATTCTTACGAATATGGATTTTGAACGCAGGGTTATTCTCTGAAGTGGATAGTTTGAACAGGTTAATTTTGAAAAATGTGATACAGTGATAAGAAATTTCGGTTGGAGTACCTGGGGACATTGAGAAATGAAGTATGTAACCATATATTAGGCCTTTGAGTGCTATGGACGCATATATGCGTTTTTTGATCTTTTTGATTTCACATGTGCCGCGATAACAACTATGAGTGCATGATGTCAATAAAGGCTTAACGTGACAGTTGCTGTGTAATTCCAATGCAGCTCTAGTTTTTGCAAATATTCGAAAAATTGAGATAAACAGTTTTCTTACGGGACATCGACCGACGGTGCGAGTCATCTGCTGACCAAAACAGAAACATCACCAGTTGTCACATCGGAGGCAACGAACTCATAGATATAAAAAGACGCTCCCCTCTTCACTAAGCAAAAGAAGGCATACTATAAATGAGAACTTTCGAAGAGAGCGGAGTTAGTTAGAACGCAAGTGCGACAACCAAAAGAATGTAAAGAGATTACTAATAAAAAGAATAACCAACAAACATTTTACTTTTGAACACCATCATCTCTACGATATTAATATACTCTATTAATTACGTTTCTTAGTATCATTCAGTTTGGTGAAACTGAGGAATTACGATTATAACTTAATTATGCTTTGTATGAATTAACGTGGTTCATCGATCCTCAAACGGCAAGCTAAGCAAAAAAGTATTCTGTCCACAAGGAACGTTTTGGCTATGTGTATTCAACAATCAAAGGTTTGACAATTTTTATTTGGATTAATAATTTCGATTCGGATAAAACTAAGGCCAAGATATTTGAATAAAATGAATTCATTGTTGAGAAACATGAAGGTTTTGAACCATCGTCTAAGATTCGGTTACCCCTGAACTAACGATTAAAATTGTAGTTCAAGGAATTACGGCTCAGGATTTACAACTGAGAACAATTGAATTTAGAAATACGTGTCTGATATTTTGTAGGAATACACGAAAAAAATATAAGAAGTTTAGGATACTTCTGACAAACTGATCTAAACTTCTGTTGTCCAAATACTGATACTTAGTTCTTGACTCAGATATTTTAAAATCTTATAAGAAAGGACAACCACGCAAATGGGATTTGAATTCCCGAAATCCACGAACTGAACGACTACATTTTAATAACCACAGCGTTCTTCGACTTTTCTTTGTTTCTTGACCGTTCGTCAAAGAGTGTGAGATTTCGGAAACTGGAATTAGGACTGAACAAGTTGGAACATTCATATAGGAAAGCTCCTGAAGTTATCGATTCAGTAATCCAGGCTCAACAGCCATTTTATGGTTGCATTTCTAAGTTAATCCGAAGGATTTTAGTCCTGGCTTTGTCCAATAGGCACGCCTTACAAATAGGCATAGATTGGTCTAATTATAGTCCTCATTAAGTCCAATTACAGTCTTCCAGTTCTGTGCAATTACAATTTGAAATCTTTATACTTAGGTCTTACCTTACTTTTATTGAATCCCAATAACAGGAAATTAATGATAATTAAAGAGGATACCTTTCCGCTGAAAGTAGAAAATGAAGTTCTCTTAGAACAACTTATAAACATTAGAATTAAACTCTTCTTCAATTGTCGATGATTTTAACGCGTTTACGTTGAAGTAAATTCAATATTAACAATTATATTTGTATATTTTATTGCGTTCCTCGCATTCGTATTCGTATTGACTCCGCAATATTGTAATCTTTAACCACTATAATCCGTATTTACCTCGTAAACCATAATCGAGGCATTTCGTACCGCAGGGACACAGCGAGTAATAAATAGCAGGGACTTCGAACGATTAAGTAGTTACCTCGAACAATGGTTCATTGTAATTTATAAATAGCCACGTACCAGTAGAGATACGAATACCATTCTTTTTTCCTGTTTCACGAAGAAAAGAGTGATCATTTAGATGCACCGATGGGTCGGATAATAACGCTCGCGCACGTACCGCCACGATCGTTCAAGAGAAACGGCCCAGGACTTATCGGGAATATCGCTTATCGATACTTTTTTAATGCCACGAACGCGGCAGCGCAGCAGGAACGGGATAATACTTAAACATCAGCGGAGCGATGGGTTAAAGGAACGAACGCTTTTCGCTCCAGCTGTTTCTAATCGTCCAGAGAATAACGCTCGCGCACTGAATGCGAGCATTGCCCAGCCTTCTTCGAGAGACCGCTTAACAAAAAAAAAAGAAGGAACCAACATAGTTCCCTGTTCCCGGGCTCTTTGAGGAAGTTTCTATTAAAAGCCAGACGGAAGCGTTTGATCGCTATCGTAACATTATCGAAGCTAACCAATGCAAGCAACGTCATTTATTCGCGAAATCCCCCATTCCCGTGGTGTTCTTTATCTCCTTATGAAAGAGCGAATCGATAACCACACGAATTTTCACCGATAAAAGTCAAAAGCAAAGTTGAAAATGAAACTAACCTGATTTTTCGATGTTTCGTTTGTTTTAACATCATATCTAGTGAAATGGACGGTTTTCAACTTTGCATTAAAATTCGGAATTTTTAATAATAATTTACAATAATTTTTAATAATAATTTAAAATAACTCTAATAATAACTTAGAATAATTTTTAATTATAACTTCGAATAATAACTTTAACACATTTTAAACTGCCAAAAAATATTATATCATAAAATGTCAAGTTTGGAATTTCTCTATCACATTCTAGACTATCATTTTCCGTACACCGGCTCACCCAGTGCATAAAAAAAATGAATGAATTCAAAGGAAAAATTTGCACCGAAAATTTCATGCATCTCCAGTCGTGCACCCTTGTTTTATTCCCAGTGAAAATATGCAAGAATATACACGGGCATCGGAGATATCGGCCCGCGATACCAGAACGATAGTATCACGAGCCGATGCAGGACAAGCATCGAACCCGTGCCATCGGAGCGAGGTTCGGCTGCAACCAAGGAACCGTCCATTCATAGAGCGTTATGCAGATGTTCAAAAGCGCGCGCGGGGAATCACAGAAATACAACGCTGACAGATCCAGTAACGTGATGAAAAACACGCGGACGCGTTGACGGGAAAAAAGACCGGTCGTCGGCGAGCCACCGATGAGAAATATGGATAACACGGACGCTGTCGCGTTGCGGTTCTATTAATCTCGCGGCGCAGAGGACGCAAAGAGCTCGCTAATTTTTGGGATTATGGCAACCCACACAACAGGTTGGTCTTAAAGCGCTGGAAACGGTTCCTGAGAGGCAGCTTCATAAAACGGCCGCGAATACGCTGAAACAGAGATTCATCACTGCCTTGCTGTGGGTATATTCAGTCACCGCACCAACCTTTCCGATTTCGCTGGTTTCTTCTTGCTCTCGTTTGTAACGCGTGCTCGGTGAATTTAAAACGTAATCCTTGGAGAGCTTTTGGATTATCCTGGAGGGTTTTAGATATTTGGAGATTGAAAGTTTTCGAGTTTTTTAAAGAGAAAATCGAGAATTAAATAGAAGTTTGTGTATTTTGTTTTGTGTCATTATAAAGTATAGCGTAGAAAGTATGTTTTTGAATATGCAACTGGTAGTCACGATTAATAAATCAAATTTATTAAATTATTCATAATTATGTATTGAAACTATCGATACTTTCAAAATTTGTTATCACAATTTTCTATTACTACCTACGCGGAGAAGTAACAAATTTGTGCAACAAGAATTTTTAAAGAAATTTATTGTTTATTGGTGATAACATTTAGTGATTGTTATTCCCTTCTTCAAACTACTAACGATGTTCATCATCAAAGCTGACGTTAAAAAAATTATTAAAAACATTCCTTCCAGAATATACTTACACAATAAAAATAAAACATGAGTCCAACTCTATACAGTACAGCATAAAATGTTACATAACATAAAATTCTCAACTTCAATTACGTACTTAATAATTACGTAGAAATTTTATCAATTCACAATTAACAAAAAAGTTACCTTCACCTATCAAAACCTCCATTAAAATCGGTTACATTAAATTTCCTTATACCACAATATAAAAGTTTTCCTACACCTCAGTACTACAACCCTGCTTATAAAATTTTCTCACTGAAATGAAAAGCTAAAGCAAAGCGTCTGACATACAAACTGAAAATTACCATTTATCAGATAAGAGACCCGACGGTATACTTAGAAATTCATATAACCCCTAATCCCAATCCCATTTCGCAGTAATTACCTGAAAAGTTTTTCCAGGGTCGTTCGCGTGGCTGATACATAGTGGCAGATGGAACGGTGAATCCGAGAATCCAGCGTCACGATCGAATATATTCCAGGGAAAAGCGTAGAAGCCTAACGCGTTCTACAAACAGGCCTCCGTTATCTCGACGGAAACGGGGAGGCCGCGGGACACGGGTCTCGGTCTGAGATTCAGCCAAGGGGTCGGCTGGTACACGTGAAATGGTAGGGCAAAATCGTCAGCGTGGGCGAAAGTTCTCTTAGCACTCTTATGGGCCGCGATAGCTTAAAACCGCAGGGCACGCGATAATAGTCAGCGATAGGTCCGCCGGGATAGGCGGTGTTCTGCCAGCTATTCAGAACGAAAACTCCCTTGTGAGTACGTCTTACATGCGGACGACCAGCCAGCCGTGGCACGTACAGATATTTCTGCGGATAGATTCCGATTTCACAATTGCCAGGTACAATATCGCTTTGCGGAACGTATTGGCTATTACCTAGAGTAATTTGCTCCGGGGTGGCTCGGCTCTCGAGTCTCGGGGATTTAACTCCTTTCGATGCGCCTTGACGGAGGTACCTGGTGATAGAAAAATTAGCCTGTAATAAAAGAAATTGATCCTCTTTTGACTACTGTTTAACGCTAGAAGTACAAAATAGGGCAAATTGACGTATTCCTAAAATCTCTCCCAATTATTAGAAGGATAACAGATGCTTCTTGTTGAAATTACTAAGGAAATTGATTTACTAATTCGCAAATTGAATCATAAGTCTATTGAAATCTTAATAGCTGCATTCTTAAGGTTCCTGTAGAAACTTTGAAAATGTCAATTTGACTGCTCGGTATTTCTAGTGACCATTAAAGGTTAATTAGGGTAGTTCTTTTTACAGGATTTATATAGAACGATCAGAGTTAATAGACTTGGTAGGATATTTATGTATTCTATGGTATGAAGTGAACATTAAACCATTATATTTGTTGATAAATTATGCTACTTATTGAGATTTTTTTTTTAAGGGTAAGGAGTTAGAACTTGTCTCCTAGAACGCAGTGAAAGTTCCATAACACAAAGTAAGTGGCAAAGAGGTACGGAAGTAGGCAGATCATCTGTTTCAAACAGGATCTATATATAGGATATCTTTATCAACTTACGTATGAGTATTTTTATACCATTGTGTCTTACACAGCAGTGAATGGGTTAAAGATAGCACTTGAATACGATTATAACGCTACAGATACCCTATGAAACTTTCTACTTCAAGTAACTCTAATTATACTTACTCAATATCATTTACTTTAAAAGAAAATATTCAATTATTAATATTCAATTTCATTGTCTGAATAGATAAGAAGACTTAATTATAACAGATCACACTATAGTAATTCATTAATAAAAATTTCATTCAGCTAAATAAATATGAAGTATTCTATATTATTATTAATTCTGCAACTAAAGTTTGGTATTCGATATTAAATTTCGTAACACAGTAGAACCCGGTATAACATTGATTAAAAATTGCGCCACTGCTCCCATTTTATTTTATTTTATTATTTTCTTAAGAAATTAATGCTAGAAAGCACATTATCAAATAAACAACAGACAAATTCTGAAGCTAAAGAAGTGTCGACCGACGATGGAGCAAGACGAGCATCCAAAAACGATACCGACGGAACTTAATTTTAAACAATTTTCAGAGTAATTAGATTTTAGTTAAAGATATTTGTTAAGACACGGGAACGGGAAACCCCTTAATTGTTTTATCGCTCGAGACCTCAGGTTAGCTGGTTGTTATATTTTCATGTAACCGCGGTAATCGAGTCGACAACGCGTCAAGAGGCGTTGTCGTAGATAGTTTTTGGGGAATACGTCGACTGCCCCACTACCAATATTTTTTAAATACATAAGCTCTACACCCTCTTGCACTATAGATTCTTGTCCGCCGTCCAGGACGGACACTGCTGGATGATATAATAGAAATTCCACAAAATATGTAGCTACTTCAGAAGTACCATTCTAAGTCTGCGTGTATGTAACAATATTCCATACATAAAGTGTACAAAATGTACATTCCTGTTGTTTCAGGATTGAATAAAACGCACATTAATTTGTTATATTAAAAAAAGACTATTTATTTAGTTACAATTTTGGCACTCTTGGATTCGTAGAACACGAAGTCCGTGTAATACGGACATGTATCTTACATTGTGTAAGACCTTACTATATGATACTTGAACGAAGTAGTGTGTCTTCGTTGTGTCACGAATTACCGCGCGAATTATAATTCTGTTCGAGGTCGTAAATCCCGAAGTAACCTTTCGGTACGCGACTCTTCTTGACACTTGTCCGCCAAATTAATATTGGACAATTAGATCGATTGCGTTAAATTCCGACTGATGGACTGTAGTTTCCGAAATTTAAAGGAGTATTCACGTTGTCCCGAACGATGGACTCGTGATTACTAAGAGCGTATGAGTATGAGTCTCGTATGAGTGACTCAATTGAACTTGTATCTGTCCCGAACGATGGACTTGTTGCTAAGAGCGTGTCAAATCTGATAATCTTTGTCCCGAACGATGGACTTGTAGAATCTCTTTGAATCTGATGATCTCTAGAATCTTTGTCCCGAACGATGGACTTGTAGAATCTGATAGGATCTGAACGAAATGACTGAATGATGCGAGTGCGATCCTGTAGGTGTTTTTATACAATACCTACAGGTCGCATCGAGTGCGCTGATTGGAAAGTCGAAAATACTCAATCGGTGCATAATTCCAAAAATCGGAGGCGTCTTGGACGCCCTTTGGCCAGTCCTCTTGATGTAAGGGTGAGGGCAATGAAATGGAATTTTCCTCCAAGTTGACTCATGTCTGGCGGAACCGTTACGAACGAAGTAAAAATTCCAAAACTATTGTCTGGACACGCGTGGAGTGAGTAAATGGTTT
This sequence comes from Nomia melanderi, assembly GCF_051020985.1. NCBI lineage: Eukaryota > Metazoa > Arthropoda > Insecta > Hymenoptera > Halictidae > Nomia > Nomia melanderi. Next base: position 2,101,808 of record NC_135005.1, read on the forward strand.
TACCATGAATTAGGGTAAAATTTCCCCTTGTAACAAAAAATAAACTGACTTCGAAAAAAGGTAATCTCGAAAATAATTTTTTTGGCACGTCCATGTCGTAAACGAACCTTTGAGGATTTTCGCCATTTTGTTCCGCATCGGACGGAACATACTACATAATATATTGAAATAAAATATTTCTATTCCTTCATTTATTCGTGATTTCTCTTTATGTTAAATATAAAAAATATTACTGATATATCTTCGGAAAAGAATATATATCAACAATCAAAAATCTTTCGAGTGCAGACGGTTAAATTTCGATACTACTTTTATTTCAATCGATAATTTCCATCAACATAATTAAATATGCTACGAAAAGGATATTGTTATTCCCATCGCGTCACGATGATTAAGTAATATCGAAACAATAACGGCAAAAATTTCCACCGGGTTCCTTTTAAAATTAACCGGTAAAATCCAACTCGATTCAGCGGACGTTCTAATGAATCCAATTTTCGGAAGCCGGAATGAGCCGCGGTGTGTCGTTATTTTTCGAGTGACCCCAATCTGGCCGCATTCGTTGATTTTCATTAACGAACTCCCGCGTGACGAAATTTCTATGGGATGATAAGCGCGGAACACCGTGAGCGCGTTGCCTCGCCGTTGCGCCGTGCCGGTAAAAGGGCCCGTTGTATACAACCTGGCCGCATTAGAATAAACGGGCACTGAAAGTGTAAATGGCGCTCTTATGGGAATTACTGCAGCCTTAGCTGAACATCGGCCGACTAAAGTTAAGTAATGTATCCTCGCAACAATTTTCTGCCCTGGCGAACTCGTATTAACGTGAAGATAAGCGATTCGTTACATTATCTCGACCTAACGATGAATTAGTGTAAGTTTTCGCCAAGTTTCTCTTCGTCTCCCTCCCTTTCTTTGTCTCACTTAGAACTGCCGTGAGTAAATAAATCATTTTTCATGACAGACTGGTTCAAATTTATAGGGTACAGTTGTTTGACTTTAACCAGATCATATTATTAACCGGTTAACTGCATTTGACGAGTATATACGTCATCTTAAAGCTTGAAATGTTACTGATTCTTCTTTGTTTCGCTTTTGTTTTTCATTAAAGTATAACCTAGGTACATCGTCCTGCGTTTGACGAGAGCACGCTTTATTTTTTAATTTCCTCGCGCGCAGAACAAGGGATTTCTCCAACTAAATTCCACAGTTAACAGGTTAGTTAAAAGTACCGCATTGCTTGTTTAATAACAAATTTTAACTTGTTAACCCGTGTGTATTATATGATAGTGAAAAATATTCTACTATCTACTACTATCACTACTATCACCAAACCAGTTTTTCCTTGTATTTGAGTGGTTACAATATCAAAATAAGTACAAAAATCATAATATAGTAAATAATATATCAAATAAAAATAATATTGTAATAAGGTAATATTAACTACCTATTCATTAGCAATCCAGTCTAAAAGCATAGAGTACCTGCATGTATATACAGTAATGATGCAAGAGACTTAAGTAAAACAGAATACATTCATCTATCAATCAAGGAGCAAGACGTTTCTCGTTCACTGACAATGTTACAAAAACCGAGAATGAAATATTTGAATTTACCATTGACGGTGCATTTTGGCGGCTTCCTCGAAAAAGTTTAAACCGCCGCTCGGTTATCTGGTCATATATAACCCGAAGCAGAACGAAGCAGCCTCCATCAGGGATCCGTCCTTCGGGATTTCGAGCATTCGGCGGATACAATCCGCGAGTTTCACTGACTACTGCCGGGAGTCCATAAAACCTCGAACGTATTTCGCAGCGGCAGCAGAAAGGAATTGCCTGACAGTCATTAGGGGAAGGGGCGGAAAGTCCTCGCGATACTGCTTCCAGACCTCGACAAATTTTGCGAAACCGTTCTTGACTTCTTTTAACGGTGAAACTTCTTCGCGATGCTATGAGGATCTTTTTATCCTCTATTTTTATATCTTTGTCAATTTTCCATCAAGCCATCACGTACGGGACGCCATTTCTGCGCTGTCCGAGTTTCCAGTTTTATTGGACCATGCAGCATGGGCGAATTCATTTTTCTATAAATGTACTGTTAACAAACAGTTTTTGATCATTCTTTACTCGAGTACTGAGTTGAATGTACTGAAATGTCAGATATAAGAGCTTCAATTTGGGTTTACGTGAATAAAAAAGTTGGTAAGTATAGTTCAAATGTTCAAAACGAAATTTGAGAGATTCTCTGTCAGAGGTTTAGAAGGATATTTCTGACTCAACAATGAGTAAAGTAATTGACAAGGAACCTGAAGTAGTGAAAAAAATGGAAATAGGAGTGAATAGGTATAAATATAATTTTAAATTAAACCAAATCTGCTGGCGTCCAATAAAGTTTTATGTGAATGAATTGCAATAGGAATTAGTTAGTGATTAAAAGTATACAATATTTTTCTGCAAATAGATAATACTTTGTATTCTAAGATCTAATATTTTCGTAATTCTTTTTTAAATTGATATAATCATAATATAATATATAATAATCATAGTTTCATTGATAATTCTGTCAAATTAAATTGCAAAATGTAAATCTGAAGTATGTAACAAAGTATTATAATAATGATTACAGATAACTTCCATGAAGAGTATTATGTACCGTAAACCTACCGTACACATGATAACAAGGTACTGGAGCAGTAGCGTACAATCGATAACGCACTGGCATAGACGCCTTTAAACGCGTCCATGTAAACGAAATGTACATAACCTATCAGTATAGTTGAGTAAAGAGCAGCAGACAAGTACCAAGAGATTTAAATCAATCCCATACATTTATCGCAATTAATTATACTGCAAGAACAAATGTTTACACGGATACCGCTATTCGAAAATCATTTGTCACCAGTCAATATTTGTGACAAGTAAAAATAACGTAAAAGTTTCATTCGTTCTGATTAAACTCTCCGTTGTATTGAATTCTAAACAACTGTATATGTCGAAGTGTACTTCATTTCATTATGTCATAATTAATTGATACATTATTTTATTAACCAACACGTTCCATTTGTATAATTGTATTTATATTCATCTCATGAAACAGTCTAAAAATTAAAACGAAATTAACGAATAATGACAATCTTCACTACATTGGAATTTATGAAAAGTAATTATATACAATTCATTGAGACATTTACATAAAGCAGAAAAATATTAAATATAAAATATTCATTTCAGGTAGAACTCGGATTAGATAATCCAACCAATACACGAAAGTTAATAATTGCATCTATTTATGTTAATATTTATAAATATTTATGGTAAAATAGTCCTTTTGTCCTTCATAACAATTTTGTAACAGTTGATTACGTAGCAAATATTCATGTAAAATGGAAAATAAATATTATGGAATTACTACTAAGCTTCCTTTAAGTAGAATAAACGAGTTATGGGCAGACACATCAGCCTCTGCCATTGTACTGATCAAAAATATAATAATACTCAATAACTGTCAACAAAATCTCACTGTACGTCAAATATTCATATGACTCAAGGATACTGATTCGAAAATAACTATTAAAATGTTCAATACATTTTCTGTCCATAACGGAAATACCAGCTGTCCGAAGATTATAGAAACATGAAGCTGCCTACAGCGAAACACTCAAGTAATAATGTTCAAATCCTTTCTACTTTCTTAACGTTCATGTCTGAACAGTACACACAGAAGTGTTATCAATAAATTAAATTCCCACTCAATCTGATGAAGAAGAAGGAACGAAAGCTCTCATAAAGCAATTTACTCCAAAAACATCCATCTATCTTTCCCAAGAAATTAGCGCGGTGCTCTCTAATTCCAGGAATTATGCGGCAGCACGTACACGGTAACGACATCGCTGCACGCTTTTTCTAAGCAATCAATCGCACTTGATGCCATTAGTCACCCTTTGTCCCGTACCCAAGAGCAGTCCAAGCGAAATTCCTTTCTCCATTTACCCGGGGCCCGTCGAACGGCACTCGCGTGACCGTAAGAGCGGTTTCCGGTTCCAGTGAAGATGAAGGAAAGCCTGGTGGAATGCTGCCTGGCTTTTTCTGCGCTGGTTCTTGGCTCCACGGCAGTGTCCACGGAGGGACGAAAAAGCGCAAGGTTGGGCTAATTGAGCGAGGACTCGATTACGAGTCGGTCCTCTCTGTGTTTCTCCACACGTACCGCAGAGACCGCTGCGGGGTCTAACCCCTAGCCTGTGTATAAAGTTGGCAGATCACTCGGTGTCTAGACTGAGGAATGCGGGTCTGATCGGTCAGCTTTTAATTGTTCTTGTCTCATTTCCGATGTTAATTTGCTATTTGGCCAATATGGTTACACGTAACCAATTAAAACTATAAACGAAACAATAAACGACAAACCAGTCTTGATTCCTGTTTTGTCTTAATTGAGATCAAGTTACCGTGTGCACTTTAAGAGACAAGATCTGAAAGAAATGCAGGTCTAATTGGTTAGTTTTCATGTTTTCTTATCTCACTTTCGATATCAACACATCGCATGAGGATATATTTCGCCGCGGACCAATGAGTGTAGCGATCATTTACGATTATTCGTATTTATACGAGTCTACTAAATGCATACTTCTACGTGACCCGTGCTCAAGTGACAGACCGCAAAAAAACGTAAAAGTACGTTTCCCGCATGCAATGTGTTAATCCTTTAAGTGCTGTTGGCGCATATATGCGCCCAGCGAAAGTCATCGCTATGGACTATGGGCAAATATATGCGTTTTTCAATCTTTTTAATCTGATACGTGCCGTGGTGACAATTATACATAAATGCACGTGATTAATATACACATTCCTTAACACATTGTTGATCGGTCATGAGTTAACTCTTGTTTGCACTTGCATTAGATATTTCTATTCTAGAAACGCTGGACAATATAGAATATTGCAAAAGAAAAATATTGGACGTTGTATAAAAGATATGTCCAAAGTTTCATTCGAATTCATTATGTATAAATAAAGTATATTGTAGTTTATTTAGATTATTTAGTCTCACTTTTATGTTTAATTACAGAATAATAACAGATGACACGGAATAGATTCTACGTAAAATTGCAAGTCAAGTGCACGTATACCGAGGCTATTCTCAAAGTCAAATTTCTCGAAAAGGAAGCCTGAAATGAGAAAATTTTATTCTGCATTTTCAATTCACTTCTTCACGTAGAATCCTCGCCTCTGCTTAGTTGTAACACCGCTTACCGAACACCTTATACATCTAAGAGCTCGATGTCTCATTTTAGTTACATTTGTTAGGTTAGTTACATTAGGTAGGTACTGGAAAAAAATAATGATAGCGAATGCTTCAACATTACAATTATCAGGTGACTCGTGAATCTGAATCACCCCCGACATTTTCTTATAATTATCAAAAAGATGTACTTACTCTTTAAACCCTTTGCACTCGGAAGTTTCTCACTAGAAATATTTAACATTTTTTGACCAGACGAACACAATATTTATTTAAACTAACTCGAAGGAAAATCACAAGCACATTGAGGAACAAAGCTATTTTATTCCAATACTTCATGTATCGAGGCATTATACAACGTTCAACATTAAATATCAGATTTTATAGTTTTACTGCGTCAAATCAACTGGCGAATGAGTGTCACATCCCGAGTGCAATGGGTTAATAAATTCTGACATCAATTGATATAGCAACAAGCAAATTAAAACATAAGTAAATTGATATCTCAATAAATAAAAAAATACGCTTTCATAGTTTCCATAACAAAAAGTAAAAACTAATCAATTGAACTGCTCGGTAGTTTTAACGTCGAGCTCATTTTACCTCGCACGCCGCTCCTTGGCATCCCTTGTACCGCTTACGTCACGGGAAATTATGTCGGCCAAAAATTTTTGGCGGACCCTCTCCTATACGTGACCGAATGGCGATCGATGGTTTTATCCGATCCAAGGACAACAAAGCTGGAATTGGAAGGGAAAGATATCAGTTGAATTGCGAAGGAACGGTGTGCGTGTCGCGAGGAATAAAAAGGAGAGGGTGATGTGGTAACCTGGGAGATTGATGACTGTTACGATAGACGGTTGCGAGATGAATGTAGGCGTTTTGTATTGTAATGTATATTGAGTTACGGGTTATTTATCGCCGATAGATCGCGTTCCCAGAGAACCATTAATAGTATGATTTATCGAAGTAAAAGTGGCTCGTTCATCGATAGTTTGTTATTGTGTGGTTTGCATATCATCTATAATAGGTAACCGTTTTTTCAAGAATATTTTCATGATATTATTAAAACTGCAGTTCCTTTCTAACAAAGTCAGCTGATGCTATATGGTAATATTAATTGTTTAGATTTGGTTTTTGTTAATTTTTATTGTTTAAAGATATTGTAGTGTTATTCTTATAGCTTTTTTTCAGCATTAAAGTGGCTTTTAATGTTCTAAACAATTATTTAATGTTCTGTTATGTTGCAATACCATATGAGAACACATCACTGATATTTGCTTTTTCTGAAGAAATTTTGTTTGTAAGTAGTTTCTACTAAAATATTTCATGCACGTTTATTTTATCAGTTATCATTCCCGTTGGGGGTTCACAAATTTTGAAGAACTTCCCTGGTATATAATAATATAACTATTGTGGTATTAATGGAAATAATTATACTTTATTTTTAAAAATCATAGGAATAGTTAACCGAATAAGATACAAATAAATAGAAACAATATAGTTCGCAGTGTACAGGTCTTCTCTCCTCCAAAGCCGTCGCGACTCTCTCCCAGAAACTCTCGCCATCCGCACTTAAAAATCATTCTCTCCCCCATAAACATTCTTCTCACTCGCACTTTCAACAAACTCTCAACCACACCCTACTCCCACCACCACGCACTCATCCTCGCTTACACATCGCTCGAAAAATTCACCAACCCTTGGGCCTGGTCTTCATCAGTCCCTTTCTCTATTATGGTCTACTTGCTGTCTTTCAGGATACTGGTCCACTGCCTTAAAATTACAATACCACACGATTATTATAGTATAATGGAAATTCACGATCTGTTGGATTTATATATTTGAGGGCTTTTGTATTACAAAAATATTTGTAATTGCATTGCAAAAATACAACTATAACTTCTCTATATGTTAAGGAAAATAGATTAACATTTGACTAGATTAATCATTTAAATGATTAATGTAAAAAGAGTTACCTTTTAATATGTTATATAAATAAGTATAATTTCCTGAAGTGTGTTTCAAGAGTTAGATTCTTTTTTAAAAAGTGTATAATTTTTAGCCCGAATAACGTTCCGAATCACGTATTTCATAAAATTAAAGGTCATACTTTAATGGAAAAAAATCAATGAAATATTTGATCTGTTATGTACATGGTTTAAACTACAAAATACAGTCAAAGAAATCATAAATTTGCAATATTATGTTGATATTTTTCTTGTTAATGACAATTTTACCATGAAAAGCTAATAATATAAAGGGAAGACGAATTATTTTATTATACAAAATCTAATAAAAGAATTTCAAACGCAACAGTCTTAAAAAAATCTTATAAATAATAAAATCGTTGCAGGTGTAGGTATTAAAAGAAAACATTAATAAAATAAGCCTTGAACATAACAAATAGTATACCATGTTGTTTTCTATTTTATTCTCTCCCATAAACTGTAAATATTTTATATAAATAACGCGAGATCTAAAAATTCCGTTTTTAGAAATAACCTGCAATAAAGCTACTCCGGGCAAGAAATAACGTAAAACATCCTTCCTTTATTTTATTCTCTTTCATAAACTGTGAGTATTAGAAGCAATCCGAAACATCCGAAATTTAGGGGCTGTCTTTCTAAAAACAGCCCCTAATAAACCTACTGCAAACAAGAAATGGCGTACAGTATCGCTCTTTTATTTTAAACTCCTTCATAAAACGCGAATATTAGGAACGACCTTAATTTATTTAAATGATAGTGTATGTATAGGACTGATCAAATAAAATTCCCGGCAAAAACGTATAGAAATAGGTTGAAGGCAAAAGGGGACGCTTTCAGCCTTTGATTAAAAGCAAATAAATTTTAAGATAGACATTTTGTCTGTGCTTTCAGACGATTGCTCCGAGCTTCCATGAAGGCACCGCACCGCAGCGACCATGAAGACTGATTGCCTGCCAATAATTGCCAAGTTCTGTGCACTGCTGTCGCTGATCGGTCCGCCGCGCAATGCTCGGGCACTCGATATACGTGAGTCACTCTTTCCTTTCCGAAAATTATAACGTATAAACGCGTATAACGTCATACACCGGGCAATCGCAGCACCTCTATTACGATTATTAATTACACGCATACCACGGCGCAAGCCGGGTACAGAAATTCCCCTGTTTTATTCAGATTTCAATCATTTCGGTCCTCTATTACGTAGAGCCGGCGAATTTTAATAGATCATGAATATGAAAGTGACCTTCGCGCGGATACAAATTTCATTTTAAACGGTGCGGCACTCTTCGCGTCCGTGGGCGTCGCGAAACACATTATTCTCGGTAATATCTACTAAATGTCGGAAAATTTGACGCCCGATTCAATTATTACGGCAGATTTGAACGGCCGTGCGCCGCGTTTAAGCCTATATCGACGAACTTCGCGAAGCGTGCAACAAAATTTGTAACCGGATTGCGGATTTTTTAATTCGATATTAACACGTAGAGAATTTTTACGTTTCAACGACGCGCACTGTTGCGGTCAGTAAAATTGCACCTCTGTGTGTACTCATAAATGAGATTTGTGTAAAATATATACTGTTTGTAATTTTAGTGAAAACATATTTACTTTTAATTATTTATTGATTCTTTCTGATATGTTATATATATATATTTTCTGGAAAGTAGATCACCTCTTTACTTCGTTGCTCTTTTAAAAAGGTTAAACCAGCAGCTTTAGTATCTTTAACCCCTTGTCATACTATTTAACTCGGCAAAATCCGGGCCATACTTATGGCGACCGATCTCTCATTCGTGTTGTCACTTCGAGTCAGACTCGTGATATTTATGTTAGCTCAAAATTTTTATCGCGAGTCCAACTCGTTGAAGCACGGCAAGGGGTTAAAATGCCACAATTTGTATAAGAATTCGATGTGCTCGCATTGTATGTAGTATTGTATCACAATGAAAAAGACAGACTCTTTTTACAAATGTATTTTGTTTAATAGTATCACATACATGAAGGAAATAGTAGGTACATCAAATGCCTGTTAAATTTAAAGATGATTCTTTAATTTTTTAAATACATTTTCTATACGTTTGGTACATTTCGGAATACAGGTGCAAATATAAAGCTTTTGAAATGATGTGTTCCTTCAATAGAGAAAGGCAGTGATTCATTGTCAGTAGAAACAAATGCAATAGGTTTCAGTCATCTGGGTCAAAAACTCATCCCCATTTGTACAACCATAAATAGAACAACAAACTATTCTGAATACATAACCTGTTAAACAGATATGAATAAGTGTGATGTCACTACTACATATTGTTAGCAAATATAATTGATAACTAATAATAAATTAGATTGAGGCGGAATCTGGATCGGGGGTGTCAGAAGGTACGAAAGAAAGTTCGTAACTGAGACTAGACTTTATTGTAAAGACGGTCGGTACAATCCGCGTAGCTCCGTGACCGTTCTCGATGACTTCTCAACCAGAACTCCCTTCAACCTTCATTCGCTCGCTCATTTATCCCTACGAACATCATTCTCTCTTCATTCCCACGGTTCGCTTTCACTCTAAACTATCCATGCTCACCCTATGCGACACTCGATCCATCATCTAAACATCATCTCAACACTATCGCGCAGCGCACAACTGCAAAAAACAAAAACGAATACAATATATGTACATAAAACATTATTTACAGTTTTGCAGCAAGAGTTCTATATATCTTACACAACTCTGCAATTGATTGAAAGTGCAAATTTGTTTGCAGAATTTAAAATATTTTCAACGCTTTTATATTGAAAAATTATTCCTCTTTCATACACAAGTATGTTCGTACTGAAGAATACTGTAATATATCCGATTTCTAACAACCACTTGCATTGTAAATATAAGAAAAATAGTATTTATATTAAAGTCTAAATTATAATTATCACTGTTGTGTTTATATTATAGTTATGGTTCAATATAATGTAAATCATTTCTTTGAACATTCAAAAGCTTAATAGCATATATTACAAAGTTAAACACAGTTTTAATAAATTTGTACATTGATAGCTCAAGCATGTCTAATACTCCTTGGTGTTTTCAAGATACCTTTGAGACTCTGATATTTTGGAGTACCTAATTGACCAATAGCCTTTAACGGTGTTCTACGAGAATCTACTATAGTCCTCCTCACTAATGTTCTAGCATTCTTTGGTATTTTTATGGTTAATGATTTTTTGATATGTGGAGTCCTACAAAGTGAACTACCTGGTTTATACACACTTAATTTGGAATCATCCAAGATCGTTTTGATAAGTATTTGTTCCATATTGATAGTGTTTTTACAATCACATTTGAAGACGTGGCGCCGGTTTGTCGCCGCCACAAGATAAATATTCGGCACCTCCCTTGAATATTTGTACTAAGTTTAACTTAAACTTTATAGAAATTAAAGCATTATTTTAACTACAAAACTAAGATTCAAATGAATTCTATGTTCCACGATGACGTCCTTGACCTGTATTTTTCAATACACTAACGGAATGCAAAACACAGACTTTTACTTACAGTGGGCATTTTGTAAAATAATCAATTCTAGAATCAAACGAGTTAGAACTGTAAACAAATAATTCATAATATTACAGGCATATAGCTAACTTTATTACTTTTTTCTTCAACAACCGTAAATCTTTAATCTAACAACTTCGAGAGGCAGACCTTTATTAACGTTTTCCCCAAAAACTCAGTTTTTAAGGCCAAACGCTAAAGCTCCAAACTTTCAAGTTTATCACATCATTATTTGCAAAGGCGCAATTACGTCGAACAAGATAAAATAAAATCTTGAAACTTATCCCGTCGTCCAATTATACATCGACGGAGTTGGCTCTCGGAGGGAACGTACTCCGAGTACCGTTCCACTCTTCCAATTTTTTTTCGAAAATTGAAGGGCATCCCTGGTCGAATGAGGATTACCTCGAGGCAAAGCGAACTCCGGGGCTAAGAAAGAGATGGACGAGTACACCGATCCCGGGCAACGAATTTTTCCCAGTGTTGCAGCTGCGGATTGCTCATTCCGGTGAAAACAACCCGTTCGAAGGCATATCCCTTCCGTCTTCCTCTCCTTCGCTGGAACCGAGCCCGGTTTTCAGGGCCCGGGGCCGTCAAATTTTTCATCGGGAGCAGGTGATCTCCGAGTTTTTATTTTCCTCCCGGCCAGCTCGGGCGATGGGGGTGCCATCAGTCTGAAGTAACGACTCGCTATTCTGCACCCGCCCGGGGGATCAATTATTTTGAATCTAATGCGACAGGATAAATTGCATCCCACGAAAGACTACT